>NC_036857.1:4217744-4240555 GCF_002910315.2 Salvelinus sp. IW2-2015 | reverse complement strand
AATTCCCACAAATGATGAGCACTTGTTGGCTGCTTTTCCTTCACTCTGCGGTCCAACTCAACCCAAACCATCTCAATTGGGTTGAGGTTGTGTGATTGTGGAGGCCAGGTCATCTGATGCAGCACTCCATCACTCTCCTTCTTGGACAAATAGCCCTGGAGGTGTGCTGGGTCATTGTCCTGTTGAAAAAGAAATGATAGTCCCACTAAGCCCAAACCAGATGGGATGGCGTATTGCTGCAGAAACATGTGGTAGCCATGCCGGTTAWGTGTGCCTTGAATTCTAAATGAATCACAGACAGTGTCACCAGCAAAGTGTCAGTGTCACCAGTGTCACTCCTCCATGCTTCATGGTGGGAACTACACATGCAGAGATCATCCGTTCACCTACAACGCATCTTACAAAGACACTGATCAGACCAAAGGACAGATTTCCACCARTCTAATGTCCATTGCTCATGTTTCTTGGCCCAAGCAAGTCTCTTCTTCTTCTTGGTGTCCTTCAGTAGTGGTTTCTCTGCAGCAATTCCACCATGAGGCCTGATTCACGCAATCTCCTCTGAACAGTTGATGTTGAGATGWGTCTGTTACTTKAACACTTAAGCATTTATTTGGGCTGCAATTTCTGAGGCCGGTAACTAATGAACTTATCCTCTGYAGCAGAGGTAAMTCTGGGTCTTCCTTTCCTGTGGCGGACCTCATGAGAGCTGGTTTCATCATAGCGCTTGATGGGTTTTGCGACTSCACTCAAAGAAACAAAGAAACTTTTCTTGAAATGTTCTGCATTTGACTGACCTTCATGTCWTAAAGTAATGGACTGTCACCTCTCTTTGCTTATTTGAGCTGTTCTTGCCATAATATGGACTTGCTCTYTTACCAAATAGGGCTATCTTCTSTATACCACCCCTACCTTGTCACAAATAACTGATTGGCTCAAACGCATTAAGGAAGAAAGAAATTCCGCAAATTAACAAGGCACACTTGTTAATTGAAATGCATTCCAGRTGACTACCTCATGAAGCTGGTTGAGAGAATACCAAGAGTGTGCAAAGCTGTCATCAAGGCAAAGGCTGGCTACTTTGAMTTCTCAAATTTTTGTTTAACACTTTTTTGGTTACTACATGATTCCATGTGTTATTTCATAGTTTTGATGTCTTCACTATTATTATACAATGTAGAAAATAGTAAAAATAAAGAGAAACCCTTGAAAGAGTAAGTGTGAACAAACTTTTGACTGGTACTGTATATGTATGCATGTACAGTTGGAGTCGGAATTTTACATACACCGTAGTCAAATACATTTAGACTCAGGTTTTCACAATTCCTGACATTTAATCCAAGTAAAAATTCCCTGTCTTAGGTCAGTTAGGATCCCCACTTTATTTTAAGAATGTGAAACGTCAGAATAATAGTAGAGAGAATGATTTATTTCAGCTATTATTTCTTTCATCACATTCCCAGTGGGTCAGAAGTTTACATACACTCAATTAGTATTTGGTAGCATTGCCTTTAAATTGTTTAACTTGGGTCAAACGTTTCAAGTAGCCTTCCACAAGCTTCCCACAATAAGTTGGGGGAATGTTGGCCCATTCCTCCTGACAGAGCTGGTGTAACTGAGTTTCATCTTTGTAGGCCTCCTTGCTCACCACCGCTTTTTCAGTTCTGCCACAAATGTAATATTGGCTGAGGTCAGGGCTTTGTGATGCCACTCCAATACCTTGACATTGTGTTCCTTAAGCCATTTTGCCAGTTTGGAAGGTTTTTCTCTTGTCCTCATTTGGAGACCCATTTGCAACCAAGCTTTAACTTCCTGACTGATGTTTAGATGGTGCTTCAATATATCCATATCATTTTCCTTCCCCATGACGCCATCTATACTTGTGAAGTGCACCAGACCCTCTTGCAGCAAAGCACCCCCACAACATGATGCTGCAACCCCCATGCTCTTCACGGTTGGGATGGTTTCTTCAGCTTGCAAGCATCCTCCTTTTCCTCCAAACATAACGATGGTCATTATGGCCAAACAGTTCTATTTTTGTTTCATCAGACCAGAGGACATTTCTCCAAAAAGCACAATCTCTGTCCGCATGTGCAGTTGCAACCATAGTTTCTGGCTTTTTTATGGCGGTTTTGGAGCAGTGGCTTCTTCCTTGCTGAGCGGCCTTTCAGGTTATGTTGATATAGGACTCGTTTTACTGTGGATATTGATACTTTTGTACCCGTTTCTTCCAGCATCTTCACAAGGTCCTTTGTTGTTGTTCTGGGACTTTTCGCACCAAAGTACGTTCATCTCTAGGAGACAACGCGTCTCCTTTAGTGCTATAAACGGCTACGTGGTCCCATGGTGTTTATACTTGCAAACTATTGGTTGTACAGATGAATGTGGTACMTTCAGGCGTTTGGAAATTGCTCCCAAGGATGAACCAGACTTCTGGAGGTCTACAATTTKTTTATGAGGTCTTGGCTGATTTCTTTTGATTTTCCCATKATGTCAAGCAAAGAGGCACTGAGTTTGAAGGTAGGCCTTGAAATACATCCACAGTACACCTCCAATTGACTCAAATTATGTCAATTAGCCTATCAGAAGCTTCTAAAGCCATTTAAAAGGCACAGTCAACTTAGTGTATGTAAACTTGTGTTTAAGTTAGACACTGGGAGAAAATTCACCTTTCACCAGRACAGTTGGAAAACAGACCGAACCAGGTTTCCTCTAGGATTTTGCCGGTGCTTAACTCTATTCAGTTTCTTTTTATGCAAAAAAWTATAAAAATCCCTAGTCCTTTCCAATGACAAGCATACCCATAACATAATGCAGCCACTACCTTATGCATGAAAATATGAAGAGTGGTACTCAGTGATGTGTTTGCCCCAAACAAAGTTCTTTTTCCTCACTTTTTAAAATTGTTTTATTCTCTTCTGTTGTACTTTAGTGCCTTATTGCAAACAGRATGCATGTTTTGTAATATTTTTATTCTGTACAGGCCTCCTTTTCACCCTTTCATTTACATTAGTATTGTGGAGTAACTACAATGTTTAGCCATCCTCAGGTTTCTCCCATCACAGCCATGTAACTGTTTTAAAGTCACCATTGGCCTCTTGGTGAAATCCCTGAGCAGTTTCCTTCCTCTCCGGCAACTGAGTTAAGAAGGATGACTGTATCTTTGTAGTGACTGGGTGTATTGATACACCATCCAAAGTGTCATTAAAGAACTTTGCCATGCTCAAAGGGATATTCAATGTCTGCTTTTAAAATTTTTACTCATCTACCAAAAGGTGCCCTTCTTTGCGAGGCATTAGGAAATTCAATGTTCGACAAAGGGACCGTAACGATAATTGAATATGTAAGTTAGAGATGAGGTAGTCATTCAAAAATCATGTTAAACACTATTATTGCACACAGAGTGAGTCCATGTAACTTATTTTGTGACATGTTAAGCATATTTTTTTTACTTTGAACTTATTTAGGCTTGCCATAAAGTGGCTTAAAACTTACTGACCCAAGACATTTCATGTTTTCATTTAATTTGTTAAAAAAATAAATTCCACTCTGACATTATGGGGTATTGTGTAAGCCAGTGACAACATCTCAATTTAATCCATTTTAAATTCAGGCTGTAACAACAAAATGTGGAAAAAGTCAAGATGTGTGAATACTTTCTGAAGGCACTGTGTGTGTGTGTGTATGTATATAACACACATAAAAAAAGGGACTTCCTGGTTTAAATCAAGATGAAATATTAAAGTGTCATATGTGCCTTTCTGAATGGAGCAGCAGTGCAGTACGACTATCTCTAAAAATAGTCAGATCCTTTAGAAAGCGGTCTGAACAGTGTTCCCTCACTGCCAGTGCAGCCTGTATGGATACAGTATACGAGGTGTTTGTCATGCAGTCATGCATATATTGTGGAGAAGAATTGCTTTAGGTCTGAAAGACAGTGGGTTATGGAGAGAGCAGAGTTAGGGGTGTGTATATAATAAACTCACACTCGATGCAGCGGCAGCCCATCCTCAGACAGCGTGCGTACGCTTCCAGGGACGACTCACTAGAAAACTGGTCACCTGTCAGGTAGCTACAAACACACACACGACATCAGATAGTCCACAGAAGCCTCCTTTCCCTTCATCCTGTGTTMTTCACATCCCCTTCCATGGCAGTAGTGAAACATTGAATACAGAATCAAAGGTATTTCTGTCTTTGTTGGTTAGCGTAAACACCCCTTTCTCACTTAGCCAGGCAATTCAGACTTTATCAAAGCAACATGGACGTTTTCATTCCTCACTTCCAGGAGTATTGTTTCACAGCCAACACAAAAGGTTATCACATTAACCTCTTCTCACCATGTTTTCAATGGGAGGAAAATGACATTTTCCTACACAATCAAAGCCCAGTTCTCATTGTTAAAAAATAATTGTTAGATAATACCAATTTAATCTGATATACAGAACTGTAGGACACAAATCCCCTTGGACTAGGGAAAAATGTCTGGGAAACTATGCTTTCTCTCTTACCATTCATGTGAAGCCAGCATTAATACAACACTGATTTCAAATACAGTAATCCATTCTGCTCCCTCGCCCACTCCCTCTGTTCTTACGTGTTATGAGATGAGGATATCCAGTAATGAGACAGGGGGTTGTTCATGTCTTCAGGACACACCTGGTCCAGGGCTGAGTCCCAGACGGTGTTCTCTTTGGAAAATAGGTACGTCAGGAACTAGACCGAGGGGGGAGGGGAGACACGCAATCAATATTGGGGTTCTGATGAATGCAAAGAAACAGTCCAATGAAGAGCACTACCATGCGAAAACCAGGCACCCTTTGTGATTGTGTTCAACTGAAAGTCAGAGTTTTCTACTAATCACAGGCCAAAACATATGAAGTGTACCATCCTGTAGGTTGACACTAGAGCCACTTCCTTTGTCAGACATTTCAGACAAGTCACGTGGTTTGACAATAACTAATAATGTCTCCGTTCCACAGAACTCAGGCACATTCAGGTCACCAGCAAGATGTGGGTGTTATATTCCAAATTAAGTTATACAATGTGAAACCTGGGAGAAATGTCAAATCAAATTTTATTGGTCACATACACATATTTAGCAGATGTTATTGCGGGTGTAGTAAAATGCTTGTGTTCCTAGCTCCAACAGTGCAGTAATATCTAACAATTCACAACAATACACACTAATCTAAAAGTAAAGTAATGGAATTAAGAAATATATAAATATTAGGATGAGCAATGTCTGTTGGATGTACTCTCACCACTTTGTAACATGAAAGATTAATCATAGTGGCATTTTTATTTATTTTATTGCCTAGGAGTGAGAGAGAGAGGGGGGTGTGATTMGTTTCCCTAGGCAGACGGGTTGTTAACAATGTTCTCTAGGTCTGGGATTYCAGAGACTAGGGGACGAGCTTAAGAGTGAGAAGGTACCTCATCTTGGTGGTAGAAGGGCTGTTCCACCTCCCTCAGCGGGTCCTTCAGGTACCCAAACATAAACTCCTGCACCTTATTGTTGTCGGTGGCCCACAGCTCCTACSAACACACACAACACACACAACACATTGTTGCACAAATATGTTATTCAGGTCWTTTGATTTCCTTGTGTATCAACACGTAACACATTTACAAAAKAACTAGTTACTAAAGTGTATGACAAGTCAAGCGTTGTGTTGTACTGAATCCCTAGAAACTTAGGTAGATGATAATGCTATATCATCCAGTATACCTTCTGGGCCTCCAGAAGGAAAGTCTTGAAGTCTTCTAGTAAGATCTTCTGCTCTGGTCTCTCAATGAACCTGACAGAGGGAGAGCGGTGTTACACAACTCACATCTACAGTATAACATGATGCTCAGGCGGCTTGGGTGTGTGAGTATCTACCTCTGTAGAAAAGGAATCTCCATCTGAAAGACAAACGTAAAGAAAATTATTAAACACAATAAACCTTGTCGTTTCAGTATGACAACACAGCTCCAGTCTGTCTGCCTGCCTGCTGGGCCTAATGGTTCCTACCATAGAATCTGTGGGTTTTAACTGGCCTCTTGATTCGGGAGCCATTTGAGAAGCAGACAGACAGAGAGAGGGGGTGAGAGAGAAGATTAGGATAGAAGGCTGAAGATGACTTACAGCTTTCTGGGCGTCAAACATCAGGCTGCGATAGAGCTGGGAAAACTGGCTAAAGGACACGTCTCCATTCCTCAACTCCGAGTCCTGAGAGAAAGAGTGAGAGGAGAGGGGGCAATGTTGCCACAGGGTTAGGATGACACTGGAAACACACACTGGTGGGGGGGGGGGGTATTAGGGAAATGTGATGTGTGAGGATGTTACCGGAAGTTTCTCTCTGAGGAACTTCATGTTGGGGACCCTGTAGTTAACCTGGCACAGCATGCTCTTCAGATCCTTACAGGATATCCTAAAATACACACAAYGCCAAACACACAAATGAAGATGCGCACACATACACACTTCTGGAAGAGTGCCATGTAGTGACTTCACCTCAGGACTACTTAAAGGAAGCTTCTTCTGAATGGGGGGGTGCTCTCACACACTCACACACACACACCAGGAAGCTGTGCAGGTCTGTGGCTGAAAGGTTAGTTCCTTCACACCTCCACATCACGTACACACACCAGCCAGAGCTGGTAGGAAGCTTCTTCAAAAACTATTAAGCTGTGCTCATTCCCTAGTTGTGCATACAGTGCATTTGGAAAGTATTCAGACSCCTTCCCTTTTTCCACATTTTGTTACGTTACATCCTTATTCTAAAACGGATTAAATAAAAACATTTCCTCATCAATCTACACACAATAACCCATAATGACAAAGCGAAAACAGGTTTAGAAAATGTTGCACATTTATTATAAAATYGCAAACATTTCTAAAAACCTCTTTGTTTTGTCATTATGGGTTATTGTGTAGATGGATGAGAAAGAATAACTATTTTATCAAYTTTAGAATAAAGCTGTAACGTAACAAAATGTGGRAAAATAATACTTTCCGCATGCATTGTATGGTTTTACTTTCATCCCTAGTCTGTCCAAAATGCCTCTGGCTGGCCTATATTGCTATTTGCTACAGCAGGTGGCTAGTCATACTGGTCTAAATTATTGATAATACACTAACCCAAATGTACCAAGTCTCCGAAAGAAAAGCATTATTGCTCTCCATTATCTCCAAGCTGATGCAATGCTTTTTCAATAATTTACAGTGCCTTCAGAAAGTATTCAGACCCCTTGACTTAATCTACATTTTGTTAGGTTACAGCCGTATTCTAAAATGGATTCAATTGTTGTTTTTCATCAATCTACACACAATACACACAAGGAGCGGCGGACTATGTATTTTTGTAAATAACAGCTGGTGCACGATATCTAAGGAAGTCTTGCGCTATTGCTCGCCTGAGGTAGAGTATCTCATGATAAACTCTCTCGGTAGGTAGTGTTGTCTACAGGTTATCTGTATTCTTCATAGCAATTTACATACCACCACAGTTAGAGGCTGGCACTAAGACAGCATTGAATGAGCTGTATTCTGCCATAAGCAAACAAGAAAACGCTCACCCAGAGGCGGCGCTCCTAGTAGCCGGGGACTTTAATGCAGGGAAACTTAAATACGTTTTACCAAATTTCTATCAGCATGTTAAATGTGCAACCAGAGGAAACAGAACTCTGGACCACTTATACTCCACATACAGAGACGCATACAAAGCTCTACCTCGCCCTCCAATTGGCAAATTAGACCATAATTCTATTCTCCTGATTCCTGCTTACAAGCAAAAATTTGATTAATAAAAAAGTGGTCAGGTGAAGCAGATGCTAAGCTACAGGAACGTTTTGCTAGCACAGACTGGAATATGTTCCGGGATTCCTCCGATGGCATTGAGGAGAACACCACATCAGTCATTGGCTTCATCAATAAGTSCATCGATGACGTCGTCCCCACAGTGACCCTACGTACATACCCCAACCAGAAGTCATGGATTACAGGCAGCATCTGCACTGAGCTAAAGGCTAGAGCTGCCGCTTTCAAGAAGCGGGACTCTAACCCGGAAGCTTATAAGAAATCCCGCTATGCACTCSGACAAACCATCAAACAGGCAAAGCGTCAATACAGGACTAAGATTGTACTACACCCGGCCCTGACGCTCGTCAGATGTAGCATGGCTTGCAAACCATTACAGGCTACAAAGGAAAGCACAGCCGAGAGCTGCCCAGTGACACAAGCCAACCAGACGAGCTAAACTACTTCTATGCTCRCTTTGAGGCAAATAAAACTGAAACATGCATGAGAGCACCAGCTGTTCCGGAAGACTGTGWGATCACGCTCTACGCAGCAGATGTGAGTAATACCTTAAAAACAGGTCAACATTCACAAGGCCGCAGGGCCAGACGGTTTACCAGGACGTGTACTGCGAGCATGCGCTGACCAACTGGCAAGTGTCTTCACTGACATTTTCAACCTCTCCCTGTCTGAGTCTGTAATACCAACATGGTTTAAGCTGGCCACCATAGTGCCTGTGCCCAAGAACACTAAAGGTATCCTGGCTAAATGACTACCGACCCGTAGCACTCACATCTGTAGCCATGAAGTGCTTTGAAAGGCTGGTTTCATCCCAGAAACCCTAGACCCACTCCAATTTGCAAACCGCCCCAACAGATCCACAGATGATGCAATCTCTACTGCACTCCACACTGCCCTTTCCCACCTGGACAAAAGGAACACCTATGTCAGAATGTTATTCATTGACTACAGCTCAGCGTTCAACACCAGTGCCCTCAAAGCTCATCAATAAGATAAGGACCCTGGGACTAAACACCTCCCTCTGCAACTGGATCCTGGACTTCCTGACGTGCCACCCCCAGGTGGTGAGGATAGGTAACAACATCTACCACGCTGATCCTCAAYACAGGGGCCCCTCAGGGGTGCGTGCTCGTCCCCTCCTGTACACTCATGACTGCACGGCCAGGCACGACTCCAACACCATCATTAAGTTTGCCAATGACACAACAGTGTGCTCATTCCTGATCACCGACAAYGACGAGACAGCCTATAGGGAGGTCAGAGACCTGACCGTGTGGTGCCAGGACAACAACCTCTCCCTCAATGTGATCAARACAAAGGAGATGATTGTTGACTACGKAAAAAGAGGACCAAGCACACCCCATTCTCATCAACAGGGCTACAGTGGAGCAGGTTGAGAGCTTCAAGTTCCTTGGTGTCCACATCACCAACAAACTAACATGGTCCAAGCACACCAAGACAGTYGTGAATAGGCCACGACAAAACCTATTCCCCCTCAGGAGACTGAAAAGATTTGGCATGGGCCAAGTCTAGGTCCAAGAGGCTTCTAAACAGCTTCTACCCCCAAGCCATAAGACTCCTGAACAGCTAGTTAAATGGCTCCCAGACTATTGCATTGCCCCCTCTCCACACCACTGCTACTCTGTTGTCATTTATTAAAGTAACTATGCATTAGCACTACCTACATGTACATACTACTCAACCAACCGGTGTCCCCGCACATTGACTCTGTATCGGTACCCCCCTGCATATAGTCTCACTATTGTTTATTTACTGCTGCTCTTTAATTACTTGTTACTTTTAAGCTCTTTATCTCTATTTTTGAAACGTCATTGTTAGGTTAGGGCTCGTAAGTAAGCATTCACTGTAAGGTCTACATCTGTTGTATTCGCCCATGTAGACTAATACAATGTGATTTGAATACCCTATAATGACAAAGCCAAAAACAGGTTTAGACATTTCTGCTCATTTATTTAAAAAAATATAATATTTACATAAGTATTCAGACCCTTTACTCAGTACTTTGTTGAAACACCTTTGCAGCAATTACAGCCTAGAGTCTTCTTGGTATGATGCTACAAGCTTGGCACCTGCATTTGGGAGATTCTCCATTCTTGGTTTCATCAGACCAGAGAATCTTGTTCTCATGGTCTTATTTATTTATTTCACCTTTATTTGACCAGGTAGCAAGTTGAGAACAGTTCTCATTTACAACTGCGACCTGGCCAAGATAAAGCAAACAGTTCACACATACAACACACAGAGTTACACATGGAGTTTAACAAACATACAGTCAAAATACAGTAGAAAAATAAGTCTATATACAATGTGAGCAAATGAGGTGAGATAAGGGAGGTAAAGGCAAAAAAGCCAGGTGGCGAGGTAAATACAAATAGCAAGTAAAACACTGGAATGGTAGATTTGCAGTGGAAGAATGTGCAAAGTAGAGATATATAATAAAGGGTGTATAAGGAGCAAAAATAAATAATAAAAATACAGTAGGAAGAGGTAGTTGTTTGGGCTAAATTATAAATGGTGTATGTACAGTGCAGTATCCTGTGAGCTGCTCTGACAGCTGGTGCTTAAAGCTAGTGAGGGAATAAGTGTTTCCAGTTTCAGAGATTTTTTGTAGTTCGTTCCAGTCATTGGCAGCAGAGAACTGGAAGGAGAGGCAGCCAAAGGAGGAAATTGGCTTTGGGGGTGACCAGAGAGATATACCTGCTGGAGGCGTGTGCTACAGGTGGGTGCTGCTATGGTACCGCGAGCTTGGAGCGGGGAACGTTAGCCTAGCAGGGTCTTGTAGATGACCTGGAGCCAGTGGGTTTGGCGACGAGTATGAAGCGAGGGCCAGCCAACGAGMGCGTACAGGTCGCAGTGGTGGGTAGTGTATGGGGCTTTGGTGACAAAACGGATGGCACTGTGATAGACTGCATCCAATTTATTGAGTAGGGTATTGGAGGCTATTTTGTAAATGACATCGCCGAAGTCGAGGAYCGGTAGGATGGTCAGTTTTACGAGGGTATGTTTGGCAGCATGAGTGAGTCAGAGTCTTTAGGTGCCTTTTGGCCTCCCTGACTGACCAAGACCCTTCTCCCCGATTGCCCAGTTTGGCCAGGTGGCCAGCTCTAGGAAGAGTCTTTGTGGTTCCAAACTTCTTCCATTTAAGAATAATGGAGGCCAATGTGTTCTTGGGGACCTTCAATGCTGCAGAATTGTTTTGGTACCCTTCCCCAGACCTGTGCCTTGACAAAATCTTGTCTCAGAGCTCTACAGACAATTCCTTTGATCTCATGGGTTGGTTTTTGCTCTGACGTGCACTGTCAACTGTGGGACCTTATATAGACAGGTGTGTACCTGTCCAAATCATGTCCAGTCAATTGAATTTAACACAGGTGGACTCCAATCAAGGATCTCAAGGATGATCAATGGAAACAAGATACACCCGAGCTCAATTTCGAGTCTCATAGCAAAGGGTCTGAATACTTGTGTAAAGGTATGTTTTAAATTTTTTATACATTTGAAAATAAATCTAAAAACCTGTTTCACTTTGTCATTATGGGGTATTGTGTGTAGATTGMTGAGTAAAAAAMMCAATATKAATCCATTTTAGAATAAGGTTGTAACATAACAAAATGTGGAAAAAGTCAAGGGGTCTGAATACTTTCCGATGGTACTGTATTTAGTTCATGTCTAAAAGCACTGATTTATTTAACTTACTTGTCTTCTCTGTTGCGATCTACCGCATAAAACTGCTTCCGTAACCACCTGGGTGAAAAAAAGAGTTACATTGAAGAATGAGTCTTCAACACCGAAAGTGCTGTGATAGCCATTTGCAACGTACCATCAAGTGATGCCCACACAGCCTACCCAACCGAATAAAGGTGTACCTCTCTATCTGTAGAGGGGTGGGGGATTTGAGTGTGTCTGCCACCAGCCAGGTCAGCCCCTTCACCCACATGGTCATCTCCTCATCAGACGTCGCTGGGGAGAGGGGTCAAGGGTTAGGCGTCAACGTCCTGACATTCAAGTTCCATATTATGGTATGGGTGTGTCTCTACCTRACAAAACGGAAGGCGGTAGGAGGTAATACTGTGGTGTGTATTTAGTATTTACCCGCTAGGCTGAGTGCTTTGAGGCGGAACTCAGTGCCGTGTAGGATGACGAAGCAGTGAGCCTGGTCTAGTCGTGCTGTAGCGTCCTCCACATAGCGCTCAAAGTCCCGAGACTTCTGGCCCGCTCGGATCTCCTTTATCTCTCGGATATCAACTGGAGGGGGGACAGATACAGGGGTCAGCCAAGTCACTCCAACATGAAACAGTCTGTTAAGGTTAGCTAAACAGTATCCACCAATCACATTTGGTTTGCACATTTTCAAGCAGAGCAGAGTGTTACAAATGCATGACATATTAAGACACTGCTCTTTAGTCCAGCCACACTGTTGCAACAGACTGGCCAAGGGACAGACCTTCAGAGGACCACAACCCACCCACACACACACACACACCTGCTCACTATAATGGCCGACCGGGCCTCAGAGGAGACAGAACAAGAGCTTTCCTTCTTTGCCTTGCAGATGGTGATCAAAAGCTAATGAACAGAAACCTGAATATCCCAATTTAGTGCATGTTTCAGTGCATACCTTGAACTTCGTCATAAATCATGTCAATGGGAGATTTGTGCAAGACATCTAGTTACTGTATAAATGTGCATCTCAAGTTCTGATTTGGCCAGAAGAATGAGCTGTGAAGCATATGGAGAGTTGAAGTTACAGACAGTAGCAAAGTGGGATTGTGTTAGTGACAGTGTTGAGGTACACCGATTGTCCTGGTGCAGTTAGTTAGGCAATAAGATATTCACACACACACGTCTCTCATAGCTCTGCTCCTGCTCCTCTTCCTGCCCTAAACCACACATCCTGTGCTGCTCTGCCGCCTACACTGTCTGTGTGTCTGTGTGTGCGTATGTACCCACCTTCTTACATCTCGAAGAATCTCACACACAAAACACACATCTACTTTGCATCACATGCATCTATGCAGCAGACTTCCGTTGAGACTAAGTCAATCTGACAGGTTGATATTCGAGAGAACATGTAAGTCAGTCTAAATATTTGCAGAGTTATTGTGAAGCTCCAGGAAATAAGAGCTAGCCAGAGGTGTGACCTTACACAGGGAGAGGAGAGGAGGCATCCTGACTAACATACCGACACGTCTCTCCCTGTTTGCTCTTCATTTTACTTCCCTCTAGCCCATTAACCTTTCTCTCATTGGCTCACAACTATCTGTGTTTACTTTAGGGAKAATATGCACGTTTGAGGATGAAAGCATGGGAGGATAACAACAAACTACACTGAAGTGTAGTTTGTTTTGAAGTATTAGAGCAGAGCTGTTGAACTTWGAACAAACTAATTGGCCCATGCACAGTCACCCATGATGTAGGCTATATTTGACTGTGGTATTGCAGAGGTTGTCCTTTTTCATTAGACTTGTGTACTGAAAGGATGGAAAATCCTAGTTCAAGGCATGCCATTGGCCTACATATACTGACTGACAGTTTCCACAGAGGCGTGCAGGTGCCTTTGTCGGAACACACACACACCTCTCTCTCAAATCTGAGACGGGTTCAGCATATCAAAATATCTCCCACCAAAAAAAAAAAAGAGTTTTCGTCAGAATCTCACCACAACATTTATCAGAAGATCTTATCCAATGTGACAGCTACAATAACTTTCAAAAGGAAGCTCATGGTCCACACAGAATGGAACCAGGCCAGCCACCGCTGCATGTCTGCAGTTACTGGGTCTCGGATTCTGTTGTGTGCAGTCACTGATGTAGCCACCTCATCAACGCCTTTATCCATGTCTAGTAAACCCTCTTTCCTATAGTGGGATTCTAATAAGCATGATCCTTACCCTAACCCTAAAATAGCTTCACTCAGAAAAAACAGGTTTGGTTTCAGATTTGTTTACACACTGGCTTGGGACTGATTTGTGCTTACTAAACTAGGGCATGGAGATATCTGGGGGAATAATTGTCGGCACAAATGAGAACCTATGTTGTCCACATTCTCAGGTCACACTGAGTGCAAGTGCTCGGACTACATTCTGCCAACACTGGGATTTCAGTCTTAGTGACACTAGCTAAACCAGAAAGTCTTACAACATACAAGTGCCATGTTAAGAAATGCCAGTAACACCTGTTCAAACAAGAGTTTAGATTTGTCAAGTAGGCTTATTTACTACATGTTCCTGGCTGGCTGAGAGTATAAAGACATACTGTCTACCACTACACCAAAACCCTGATGTTTGTGTGTTGATGCAAGCTATGACTGTGGTTAGATAAAGGCACACACACACCAGGCCTGGTGTGTTTGAGATGAGGGGGTCACCTGCTTGATGTGTGTTTGGGACAGGACCGTCTCGGCCACACTGACATTTTGGGTCTCTGTCTGTTCCGTCTAGAATTTTCGCGGTGCACTTAGACCTAAGCTGTGGTCTTCGCTTGAGATTCAGTCAGGGGTAGGCGGGGAAAGCAGCAGTGAGGCGGCTGGGTTAGGGKTTGATAGGTTACTGAGCCACACAAAAAGTTATGTCCGTTAGTGCAGTCCTTCACTCCTGTGAGGTTAGTGTACATCAAATAAGTGAACTGCTGTTCACCTGTTACAATTTGAATACTACATCACTTATTATATGCCAAATGTTTATCAGGGGACCAAAAGCACACCAATCACTAAGGAGGTATTGACACATTGACTAGGTACAGGTAGTCCTTGTAAATGTTATTTACTTTTTTGCCAMTCTTTTCTTACTTTTTAACTCTGCATTGTTGGGAAAGGGCTGTAAGTAAGCATTTCACGGTAAAGTCTACACCTGTTGTATTCGGGACATGTGACAAATACAATTAGATTTGTATTAAATTCAAATTACATTTGATAATTTACTAGGGAGAATGATCTACATAGGCCTACAGCAGGTAATTGGACATCATCATTATTTCCTCTGAGGCAACCAGCAAGCATCAAAAATGCTGAGTCAGTGGTGATGTGAGAGACCCACTGATCTCCCCGTCATCGATAGGTTGGAAGACTAAAATGGCGCTGATTCTTTCCCAAATGATCCCACACTTCCAGTAAAAACTAYCCATTCTATTTTTAAGGAGACGCATTCGCCAATATCATCTCACTCGCAAAGAGTAGGATATCATATGACGACGTTGTCAAGTACCGAAACTCCTCCACGGAGTTGAGCAAAGACTACATTTTTCTAAATTAACCTCCGACTCCTTAAAGTTGCTATGAATACATACTTCACAAATGTAAAACTGTTCACCTGTGTTTGTTGTTGCGTGCCTTAATTTGTTTCCTGAAATCCTTAAGTTTTAATAAACCATTTTTTCCCTTTCTCCTTGGCTGCATCCGGAGCAGAGTACAGCTGTGTGAGAGGCATCCTGCTACCCGGGAGACCGTTCTGAGTGAGGGGCGCACGCACAAGGCTCCCTTCACGAAAACACACAGGGCCTGTGATGAATTTGACACTTCTATCCAGCATGCGTTTCTACACTTTATTTAACACTGGGACAAAAAGATATGTAGGTCATGTTCAAATGGGGCCAAATAAGGATGTTTCAATAGGCTATAGGCCTGACTTTTTGGATTTGCTCTGGCCTCGTGTGACATGGTTTTTCCATTATCTGAACATTGAACACGCTTCAAATCCCATAATTGCTTCATAATAGTACTAACAAATACACAATTTCGTAATTGCACACATCTAATCACAAGCTACTGGACAAAATGACATAGCAAGTGTTTTGTTATTGTGTGACACTCGTGCCTCTCACAGCTTTGTTGTTTTGTAAAAACATTCCTGTTTATGACAGCAGGTAAACAGACCGGTTTGGCGTCATATTCTCCKGTCAGAACATATTCTGTGCGACAGTGACGACCAGTTACCCAATTTTTTGACAAAGATAGACCAAAATTATATTCATTGGATGAAACAGAATATCATGCAGCCTATGCATTGCACACATTTTCGAAAGTGAGAGCCATACTCACTTTCTCCCTCTATTTTATCCGTGCCTCGGGTCCAGATAATTGTCCTCGTCTCAAGTTTGACCTGAAATGTCCTTCTCTCAGGTCGCTGGGACTTTTTGGAGTAAAACAAAGTCAACACGGTCCCCAATTCCAGATCCCGGTAAAGATTGTTCATCTCGGTGTCACTCTCAATCCACGGAATGGGTCCGTTGGAAAAGAAGCCCGAGGTCCCAGCCATGTTCACTTCCCCCGTTTGTTGTCCTTTTCCTTTCAGAACAATCTCCACAGCCAGGGGCTAGACATAGACAGGGATACCTACAGAAGAGGGGGAAAACCCATGAAAACCTATTCTCTGGAGTTGATAATCTATTTGGCTAAGGTCTGTCAAACTTGCATATTGCCTTACTGTTAGAAATATGGCTAGGTGAGTTTAGGTGTAGGCCTAAACCTATGTTATTAGGGTAATATGTTGTGCAATAGTCYTCGCTATGATGCTACATATTTTGTGCAGTAGGCCTACAGGTGCTGGACTGAAAAAATGACAGACGTGCACCAATCAACTCTAGCTGATCACACACTAGGTATGGGAATATAGAAACCGATTTACACAATTTTAGAACACTTTTCTCACGAAGATAATACATGGAAATCCACAGGTTTTAACTGTAATCCGCGGCACATTTAAATAGATTAGATGGGATTTGAACCCTCTGAAACTGGCCTATTAGCTCAATGGAATCTGTTTCCTTCCCAAGCTACACATAAAGTTTAATTCCATGGGCCCAGATTCTGCTCTTTTTGTAACAAGCAATACAAAATAACAKTCGTTGCGAAAGAGAGAGCGGATACACTGCGAGGCAAGGAATTCCGTGCTACATTTTCCTAAAGGCGAGGGTGGTGGGCAGTTGTTCGGCCAAGGAAGTATGGCTGATTTCAACGCAGACAAACCCAGTTAGCTATCGCCATAGCATTTATTTTAGGTCACCCTTCTAGTACCCTTCGTCTTACCGTCTCAAAATCCAACTGGAACACGCGAGCAGCGCAACAATAGCAGAACAACACCTCGGTATATCGCCGCAATCACGGCCCCGCTCATCTCCGCCGGTCCAACTTCGGCTGTCCTCCTGTCTTCCCCTTTTTTGTGATTATATCATTGTGGTCCCGACAGTGTACGAACGCTTCAGTCGTGAGGAGAAAGATCCCTTTTCCTTTTGCGTCCTGTCACAGTTCCCCATCGACCGAGAGAGCCATAAGCAAGTTTTGTCTGTATCATGCACGGCTCGGGCCCTTCCCCCATCCGACCCCTCTGTACAACAAAGCATCGGATAGATCGGCCTCTTAAAGATACAGCACTTACTTTTCCACCTCTGTCTACTTTGTTTTCATAATTATCTGTTTACTCTTAGGCTAACTAACCATCGCTAATTATTGCGCGCCTTTGGTCAGTGTCAGTGAGAACTAAAAGTTCCGTCAGATAGTATTCAAACCCCTTGACTTTTTCCACATTTTGTTGTTACAGCCTGAATTTAAAATGGATTAAATTGAGATTTTGTGTCACTGGCCTGCCTAGTCAAAGTGGAATTATGTATTTAGACATTTAGTTTGTTTGTTGTTTGCTAATTATTTTACAAACTCATAAAATGTATTGAGTCAGTAAGTATTCAACCCCTTTGTTATGCCAAGCCTAAATAAATTCAGGAGTAAACAGTCGCATAAGTTGCATAGACTCACTCGGTGTGCAATAATAGTGTTTTTTGTTGTTGAATGACGACCTCATCTCTGTACCCCACACATACAATTATATGTAAGGTCCCTTAGTTGAGCAGTGAATTTCAAACAGATTCAAACACAAAGACCAGGGAGGTTTTTCAATGCCTTGCAAAGAAGGGCACCTATTCCTAGATGGGTGAAAAGCAGACTTTGAATATCTATTTTAGCATGGTGAAGTTATTATTACACTTTGGATGGTGTATCAATACACCTACTCACTATAAAGATAAAGGGGTCCTTCCTAACTCAGTTGCCRGAGAGGAAGAAAACCAGTCAGGGATTTCACCATGAGACCAATGGTGACTTTAAAACAGTTACAGAGTGATGGCTGTGATAGGACAAAACTGAGGATGGCACAACAACATTGTAGTTACTCTACAATACTAACGTAAATGACAGAATAAACAGAATACAAATATTCCAAAACATGCATCCTGTTTGCAATAAGGCACTAAAGTAAAACTGCAAAAAAATGTGGCAAAGAAATGAACTTTATGTCCTGAATACAAAGCATTATGTTTGCAAATCCAACACAACACATCGCTGAGAACTACACTTTATATTTTCAATAGAGTGGTGGCTGCATCATGTTATGGGTATGGCTGGCATTGGCAAGGACTAGGGAGTTTTTTTAAAGAATAMAAATTAACAGAATAGAGCTAAGCACAATCCTAGAGGAAAACCTGGTTCAGTCTGCTTTCCAACAGACACTGGGAGAAGCATTCACCTTTCAGCAGGACAGTAACCTAAAACRCAAGGCCAAATATACACTGGAGTTGATTACCAAGATTTTCATAAGTGGCTTAAATTGTCCTGAAAATCTATGACAAGACTTGAAAATGGCTATCTAGCAATGATCAACAACCAACTTGACAGAGCTTGAAGAATAATTTGAAAATATTGTACAATCCATGTGTGCAAAGCTCTTGTATTGACTCAGGGGTGTGAATACTTATGYAAATKAGATATTTCTGCATTTCATTTTCAATACATTTGCTAAAATGTCTAAAAACATGTTTTCACTTTGTCATTATGGGGTATTGTGTGTAGATGGGTGAGGRRAAAAAAAAGATTTGATCCATTTTGAATTCAGGCTGTAACACATCCCATTTTCCACACATCCCATGTGGAAAGGGGCAAGGGKTGTGAAMACTTTCTGAAGGCTCTGTACTTGTGCAATACATTGCCAACCAGTGGCATTATGAGGCATTTGCATTTGCATACAAACTCACAAACCTGCTGAAAAAAAGTAGCCTACAAGCCTGAATATGGCATATTCTGAGTGTTTTTACGCAATATAGTCATGTGTGATTTATTACACTTTAGTCCAGGGCTCTCCAACCCTGTTCCAGGAGAGCTACCCTCCTGTAGGTTTTCAATCCAACCCCAGTTGTGACTAACCTGATTCAGTTTATCAACAAGTTTATGATTAGAATCAGGTGTGCTAGATTAGGGTGGGCGCGAAAACCTACAGAGGGTAGCTCTCCGGGAAATGATGAGTGAAACCTACAGGATGGTAGCTCTCTCCAGGAACAGGGTTGGAGTGAAAACCTACAGGAGGTATCTCTCCAGGAACAGGGTTGGAGTGAAAACCTACAGGAGGTTAGCTTCTCAGGAAAAGGATTGGAGTGAAAAACCTACAGGATGGTAGCTCTCCAGGAACAGGGTTGGAGTGAAAACCTACAGGAGGGTACTTCCAGGAACAGGGTTGGAGTGAAAACCTAAAGGGTAGCTCTCCAGGAACAGGTTGGAGTGAACACCTACAGGAGGGTAGCTCTCAGCACAGGGTTGGAGTGAAAACCTACAAGATGATAGGTCTGCGAGGGAACAGTGTTGCAGAGCCCTCCTGTAGAGGAGGGTAGCTCTCCAGGAACAGGGTTAGGGTGAAAACCTACAAGATGATAGGTCTCGAGGAACAGTGTTGCAGAGCCCTTCTCTAGGCTATAGGCCTAGTGCTCTTTGACTAAATGTAATCCAACATTGTCCTTGGTGCACCTCATCCCATTTATAGTCATTTCAAGTACATAAATAATTAGTGTTCTTGCTGAAAGCCAAAGTCACATTCCTATGACACCCATAGAGTGCCCTGAAACTCACTACAAAACATCTAACTACAAACATGTTCACACATCCACTCTTTGTCTAATCTTTATCAAGTCATACAATGGCAATTGTTGCAAGACTACTTTTGTCATTGTGTGGGGAGTTTTGACCTGTTTTCATAGCAGAGCCCTCCTGTGGTCTCAGGAGGTACCGCAAATAAGTTTCAGTTTCATAAAGATGACAATGKCATGTGTTGAGTTGTGATTTCATTTCACTTTTCTTTCTAAACTGAGTGTACACATAGACCCATAAACAGGACAGGTCACCACAGCAGGAATACACAGCACAGACAGAAACTGTAGAGCCAACACAACACACAACAGCACAGCACGCAACCCTGTTACCTCCCCCCTCTCTCCCAAAGGACAYAAGATCATTGAGAATTGTATTGCGACCACCACCCTGATTGGCCACTGTTAATTATCTGACAGGATTACATTTCTCTCTCTCTCTAAATGTATTGTGTGTTCTGATACACTATCCCATTGTGCTGTATTTTGGATTCAAGTCATTCAGAAACTTGAATTTAAGCTTGATGAACAAAATGAATTTGGCTGTGTATGATCCCAGAGTGACAACTGCTGGATAGTATGTAGAGTACATCACTGCCATAATGGGTCCTGTAGTTAATGATTGATCTTATTCATGTCAAATATCTTCCAGCAKGTGATGTTTTAGTCATTACATAAGAAAATTTTACTTTAATCTCTCAGGGAAGGAAAGCAGTAGAATGATGAGTTGTATGTTTTATTCTCAAATAATCTACAAAGGCAAAATAATTAGCAAACAACAAACAAACTAAATGGCTAAAGGATGGTTAAAGGGTTATTAAGAAAGGCTATTGACTAGTTACATTAATGCTAAATAAGTGCTTAGTGGTAATAATGCTAATTTAATAATGTTACGTAAATGCTTATTCACATGAAACAATCATTTCATWGAGGACATATTTCTTCCACATTGTTTACAGCAGTACAAAAAAAAGAAACACCCTCAAATCTTTAATTAATGATAGATCTTTATGTAACAGTTGTTTTTGTTTTTGGCAAAATCCATATCCCTCACACATTTCTATTTTGCTCCTTTTAAAAGARCAAGCAGTCATTTGTATCTACACAAAACAGGCACCAAAACAATACATTTTTATATAGCCATTTCTTCAAGTAACATACAGTGGAATCGTTTTCATTCAGCAAAATGTGTGAAAAGACATCATCTACAGGTAGGGAGGCCTGGTGACAACACGAAAAATACACATCCTACAAAATACAGAATAACATACCAGTACGTACTGAAAACAGACAAGAAATATATACATCCCTGAAATAAACAGCAAAATGAAACCAATGAAAAACATTCACATTCTATGTGCTAGAATTACACGAGCATAGTGATTGGTTGCTTCTTATTCATCATCATCCATTATAAACATCATCCTCATATTCTTCTCCTCTCTTCATACAGATTTCAAAGTTCATAAATCATAAAATACGGTGCACTCATTCACAATTAAACACACACACACGCATACCACTGCTCTGTTTCTTTCCACAAGGTATGAAGGTGCTGCTCGTTAGGGAATTCTTTGATTAATTCATGAATATTTCAAAATATAGAATTTATCAATATATTTGATGACTAAGATATKGGAGCATAAATCAATAGAAAAAGCAGGCATTTACAGTTCTTCTATTAGCTAGCTGAAAATCACAGAAGCTGATAAGGTTGAAAGGTCAAGTTAACATGTTTTGGTCAAACACACTACTATACTTTGCACTGCAGTAAGACTCAGGGCGTGATCCCTGTTTGAATACTTGRCCAATGCACTATTTTATTCCTCATCACTGATTTGCATGTGATTGGATACGTGTAAGCAATGTTTCTACCATACTGCTTTAACCTATCAGATCTGCGTTCAATTCAAGGGAGGAAGGAAGGATACAGTACATGCTTCAAACAGGACCCTGGTCAATTGCAAAGAATGATCCCCATTTTACATGGTGGAATCAATCACATGAACGACACATACTTCTAAAATGAAACAATAATAAAATGGAGGGATAAAATGACAGAACAGGATCTAAAACTCGTAGTCCTCTTCAGCCATGTCGATGGCCCAGGCAAATTTCTCCCTCTGGGTTTTGTTGTAAATCTTCTCCATGGGAACGTCCCATTTCTTAACCCTGCAGAGGAGAGGAGGAGAGGAAGAGAGAAGGARRGCAGGGCATTAGGAGAGAGAACTAAAGACATAGGAGGKAAAGCAAACAAAAGTATTGGGACAGTGACACATTTTTTGTTGTTTTGGCTACAGACACATAAATATCCTACCCCCAAGTCATGTTAATAACAGGGGAGGTTATGATATTTGTGTGTCTGTAACGTTCTAACTCATCATTATTCCCGATTCATTCAGGATTATCCGTAATCATGGTAGCACCCACATTAATGTAGAAGTGTTTAGAAACATACTCTAATCTTATCTACAATAAAAGTGACTTCTAAATGACAGAATACTTTATTAAATTAAATTTAAATGAATGGTAAATAATCTGAAACACAACCAAAACAAACAGCAAATGCATCCAACAAATGTATAAAGTCACAAGCTTGATGTAGTCATTGCGTGCTATGAATATGGGACCAAATGCTAAACGTTTGACTATGTTAATATACATATAAGTGAATTTGTCCCAATACTTTTGGTCCCCTAAAATGGGGGGTCTATGCCCAAAAAGTGCTGCAAATTCTAAACGGTTCACCCGATATGAATGAAAATAGCCTCAAATTAAAGCTGTCAGTCTGCACTTTAACCACATAGTCATTGTATAATTTCAATCCAGAGCCAAAWYAACAACAAAATTGTCACTGTCCCAATACGTTTGTAGCTCACTGTATTTAAATCCCTCACACTCTCAATCTCTGACAATGACTGTCCAAAGACAGTTGTCTTTTTTATTCATATTTTTTCCTTTTATCATTGAAGATTATATAAAATAATCTATTGGTCATGTAAGGGTGTGTGGGTGGAGGGCCCTCTGTAAGGGTGTGTGGGTGGAGGGCCCTCTGTAAGGGTGTGTGGGTGGAGGGCCCTCTGTAAGGGTGT
>NC_036857.1:4211033-4212488 GCF_002910315.2 Salvelinus sp. IW2-2015 | reverse complement strand
CAGGTGGTGACAGAAGGCAGGAAATGCTTGTGCATTGTGGGAAAGCAGAGTGAAAAAGAGAACGAAAGGGTGAGAAGGAAAAGTGTGTGAGCGTGAGGAACAATAGGGTTTGTTTGTAGGGCCAGAGAGCGTCCCCTCACAGAGCTCTTCCTCACATGTAGAGGCAATGTGACGTGGCCGCCCGGAACAAATAGCCAGTTGTGGGAAAAGTACTCAGTTCTCATACTTGAGTAAAAGTAAAGATAGCTTAATTGAAAATGTAAAAGTGAATGTCACCCAGTAAAATACTACTTGAGTGCAATTCTAAAAGTATCAGGTTTTAAATGTACCTAAGTACAGTGGTGGAACAAGTATTCAACATGAAACAATTGTGAAAAGTAAAATGCTATACATAAATTCCTTATATTAAGCAAACCAGATGGCACAATTTTATTTTGTATTTTTTACGGACAGACAGTAAAACACTACACACAAACAGTATATATTTTTTTTGTGAGTCCGCCAGATCAGAGATCTTAGGGATGGTTGATAGGTGTGTGAATTGGACCATAATTCTTGTCCTGCCTTAGCATTTGAACTGTAACAAGTACTTTTTGGTGTCATGGGAAATGTATGGGAGTAAAAGTACATATTTTCTTTCGAAATGTTGTTTCTTTAGGAATGAGTAACAGTAAAAGTTGACTAATATATGAATAGTAAAGTAAAGTACAGATTCCCAAAAAAACTACTTAAGTAGTACTTTAAAGTATTTTTACTTAAGTACAGTACACCACTCCAAAGAGCTTACTGCTGCTGGATGAATGGAGGCGCTTAGGGGCCCTCTGTAAGGGTGTGTGGGTGGAGGGCCCTCTGTAAGGGTGTGTGGGTGGAGGGCCCTCTGTAAGGGTGTGTGGGTGGAGGGCCCTCTGTCTAAGCCCTCCATTCATCCAGCAGCAGTAAGCTCTTTGGAGTGGTGTACTGTACTTAAGTAAAAATACTTTAAAGTACTACTTAAGTMGTTTTTTTGGGAATCTGTACTTTACTTTACTATTCATATATTAGTCAACTTTTACTGTTACTCATTCCTAAAGAAACAACATTTCGAAAGAAAATATGTACTTTTTACTCCCATACATTTCCCATGACACCAAAAAGTACTTGTTACAGTTCAAATGCTAAGGCAGGACAGAATTATGGTCCAATTCACACACCTATCAACCATCCCTAAGATCTCTGATCTGGCGGACTCACAAAAAAATATATACTGTGGTTGTGTTGGAGTGTTTTACTGTCTGTCCGTAAAAAATACAAAGATGCACACACACACGTGCACACGAACACACACACAACACACACACACACACACACACACACACACACACACACACACACACACACACACACACACACACACACACACACACACACACACACACACACACACACAACCAGACACAATTGAGCCTGGGGCTACAC
>NC_036857.1:4202649-4209433 GCF_002910315.2 Salvelinus sp. IW2-2015 | reverse complement strand
TTGCCAGCTGGTTTGCTTAATATAAGGAATTTGATGTATAGCCATTTTACGTTTCACCAAATTGTTTCATGTTGAATACTTGTCCACCACTTTAGCTTAGGTACATTTTAAAACTCTGATACTTTTAAGAATGCATGCAAGTAGATTTTACTGGTGACATCAGCAGTCACTTTACCTGAGCATTTTCAATTAAGCTATCTTACTTTTACTCAAGTATAGAACTGTACTTCTCCCACAACTGGCTATTGTGTCGCGGCCCACTGTCACATGCCTCTCATTGGAGGAAGAGCTCGTGTGAGGCATGCCTTCATGGGCCCTACAAACAAACCCATTGTTCCTCACGCTCCACACACTTTTCGCTTCTCAACCCTTCGTTCTCTTTTCAACTCCTGCTTTCCCACAATGCACAAGCATTTCCTGCCTTACTTGACACATGGCGGCCACTCAGTGACCCCACCACTACCCCCGCACCGGCACCCAAAGACCGAGCACCCACCCCGCCTATGAAAACATTAACATGTACCGTAGTTTAGCCCTTATGTCAGCTTAGCGTATGTAACGACTTTATAACAAAATATATTCGTCAGTTTTACCTGGTAACGTCAGACATTACTTACTTACTTATCGGTGTAATTACAAAATGATTAACTACAATGGTATCTGTGATAATTGTGAAGTAAATGTAATCTACTCTATGAATGTATCATCCTCCGCGCCTGTTCTGTCTGTTGTCTGTCGTCTGTCAATGTCGTGTCTGTCGTTTCTGTCTGTCCTGTCGTCTGTCTGTCTGTTGTCTGTCTGTGTCGTTCTGTCTGTCTGTCGTGTTATTACCCATGCCACAGATGCTGGCTCAGGTTAGTTGAGTTTGGAGGTCCCAAGGGCGATCTGCTTGTTCTCCTGCTCTGTCGCCTGTGGCCTGCAATTCTTGTACGTTCATCAGCTTCCTCTATCCTCTGGACCGCTTCCTCTTCACGCTCCACCATCCTGAGGACACCCACAAAGTCATTGATTAGTGATATCGATCGATCTAGTTCTGACCAAATTGATTGGGTAAGAATGAGTTAGAAACTTCATCTGCTGGGCAATGTGAGTCTATTGTCATTATAGCAGCCACAGACTAGGGAATGGGCCAGCTAGGGTGACTTTGGCATGGGCCATCTGGTGTAGTGTTCAGTGAACGCTTTACTACTTTTTACTCTCTCATCATGTTGAGGCCTTGTGCATCTGTTCTGGCCACTTCAAGCGGTTTCCTGGGGCCACGCTGCTTCTGCTTTCGATCTATCTGGAGAGCATTAACACACACACCACACACACACACACACACACACACACACACACACACACACACACACACACACACACACACCCACACACACACACACACACACACACACACACACCACACACAACACACACACACAAGGTCATCACTGTGTATACATGTGTACTTGTGACAAGCAAAATAACATTTCAGTGCAGTGTGACGCAATAGAACTTATTCTATTCTACTGTTACCGTTGTTTGCAGGTTCTGCAGGACCTTCTCCAAAAGTCTTAGGTCAGCCCTGCTGTGGTGCACAGTAATACCACAGCGCCGGTTGCTTCTGTTAGGACAGATCTTAGGCAGACATCTCTCGAATCTGGCTGGAGGACGACACGAGATACAGTGTTTACCCATGCACTTTCAAGGAAATATCTGGTAAAATGTCGTAGGTACCGCAAACAATAAAAGTGAACCAACTATTTGTCACTGTTTACTGTGCCAATGTGTCTTTAAGTTAAAGGCTATTAACCACAGCAACAATGAACCATTGCCCCGACATCATTAGCAAAAGCAAACAACATGGCCAGACAACTTCATCCCACTATGGTGAACCTTCACTCAGGAGCAGTTTGATGTGTGATGGGTCGTATTCACTCACGTGGTAGCTCTTTGAGCTGCTGCTGCAGGGTGATGAAGCATTGACGTACGGAAACACTTGCTGTCAGCCCACTCCATCACTTCCTGGAGGTGCTTATTCAGAAAATATCTAGAGAAGAGGAGAGAAGAAGAACAGAGAAATATATAAAGCAGGGAGAGAGGTGTTAGGGAGATGAGGAGAGAGAGAGAGTGAGTTTAGGGAACGAGGGAGAGAAGAAGATTGAGTTTAGGGAGATGAGGGAGAGAGAGAGAGTGAGTTTAGGGAATGAGACGTGATTTAGGGAATGAGGGAGAGAGAAGGTAAGTTTAGGGGAGATGAGGGAGAGGAGAGTAGTTTAGAGTGAGGGAGAGAGAGGAGAAGGAGTTTAGGGGAGATAGGGGAGAGAGATATGAGTTTACGGAGATGAGGGAGAAGAGAGTGAAGTTGAATGAGGGAGAGAGTGAGAGAGGTAGAGATGAGGGGGAGAAAGAGAAAGTGAGTTTAGGGAATAAGGAGAAGAGAAGAGTGACGTTTAGTGATGAGAGAGAGAAGAAGGTGCGTTAGGGGAGATAGGAAGAAAGAGAGTGATTAGGAGAGGAGAGAGAGAGAAAGGTTGAGAAGGGAGATGAGGAGAGAAAGGGTGAGTTTTAGAGTCGAGAAGAGGATGAGTTTAGGAGATGGGAGAAGGGTTAGTTTAGAGGAGATGGGGAAGGGTAGTAAGAACGGGAGAAGTAAGAGAGAGTTTAGGGAATGGAAGAGAGGGAGTAGAGGAGATGAGAGCGTGAAGTTTAGAGAGATGAAGAGAAAAGGCGTAGTTACAGGAGATGGAGAAGGTAGTTAGAGGAAGATGGGAAGAGGAGGAAGCAGTATTGTCTTTAGGGGAATGGGAGAGAGAGTGAGTTTAGAGGAGATGGGAGAGTGGAGTGGGTTAGAGATAGACAGAAGAGAGAAGGGGAGTTTAAGATGGAGAGAGGAGCGTGACGTTTAAGGAATGGGAGAAAGACATAGCGGTTTGGAGATGGGAGGAGACGAGGTAGTTGCGGATCGAGGAAGAGAGGTGAGTTAGAGAATGAAGAGAGGAGGAGTGGTATAGGATGGCAGACGTGAGTTAGGGGTTGGGAGAGTGAGTTTAGGAGAATGAGAAGGTGAGTTAGGAGATGGAGAGAGGTGGGTTTAGGAATGGGCGAGAAGAGTGGATTTAGATGGAGAGAGGGGTGATACGGGAGATGGGAGATGGCGAGAGACGGCGAGTTATATAAGGAGATGGAGAGGAGGGTAGTTTAGGAGATGGAGAAGGGAGAGCACATTGGACCTTAATGTGACCTTTTATATTTGACTATCTCACCCTCATTCCTTCAATTCACCCCAGATTAAGACCGAGTAGGTTCTCTCTTACATTAGAGTTCTGTCGGAAGAGGTCTCCTCGCGCTTATTCCTCAAGAAAAGCTGCAGTTCTAAAACACCCTAGATAGAATACTACACAGACAGAGAGATGGCCTTTGACACAGACGGGGACACACGTAAACAACCATATGGCATGTTTAGGACCATCACACACACAAACACAAACCATGCACGGAAACTAGAAGAGCCAGGACAGGACAGAGCCAGGACAGGACAGAGCCWGGACWGGACAGCAAGCAAAGATACTTTTTACCCTGGATAAAAATAGCTGCAGCAATCACAACAAGGCAGATATGGAGGGGGAGATAAGAGGGGGGAGGGAGGGAGGCATACAGAGGAAGGAGGGAGAAGTGGGGGACAGACATACAGATGAGGGAGGAAGAAGGGAAGAGAGGGACAGACATACAGCAGGGAGAGGAGGTATAAGGGAGAAGGGGGTGGGATAAGAGAGAGAACAGAGGAACATAACAATGGCGCAGAGGGGTGGAGGACTCATTTACATAAAAACACACACGCACAATAAGAAATCCCGTCACCGTAGAAAAAAAAGTGTGTGATGTCAGGAACATAAAACTCCCACAAAACACAATGTCCCAATAACATGTTCTCTTCTCACGAGACATAGGTTCACACCCTTACACATGATGCCGATAGAATCTATACAGGAGCAGGCACAACTTGGCAAGCAATTCAATGTGATTGTTGCAGGCCTCAATAGCGTACCACTCAAATATATAGTGGTATACAGGGACCTCTTGTGGTAGGAACACAAAACTTCTTGGTGATCCATAGATTTTTAATTTTTTTTATTTAACTAGGCAAGTCAGTTAAGAACAAATTCTTATTTACAATGACGGCCTAGGAACAGTGGGTTAACTGCCTTGTTCAGGGGCAGAACGACAGAYTTTTGCCTTGTCARCTCTGGGATTTGATGTAGCATTTCGGTTGCTAGTCCAACGCTCTAACCACTTGGCTACCGTTCTACCAACAATCCCTCGCAATGCTCATTCATCACCCTCTTTCCAACTGATGATGATGAAGATGGGGAGACTCACTTGCTGCAGTTGATAATGATGTCTTCAGGGCGGATGCGGCGTTTCAGCATGCCCATCTTTGGGTGGTCCCCACGCCCCCTGAACAGACCGGGAGGCTCGATRCGGAAGTTTCCAATTCGCTCCTTATGGTTGTCCATCACACAGAAACCATACTCCTGGAGGATACGCTCATTCTCCTCTTTGATTTTCTGGAAAACGTTGGAATAACATTGGAGAACGTTGGAGGGTGTGCGAGTTGTAGACGTGTGTACTGTATGTGTACTGTATGTGTGTGTCTGTGTGTGTGCGCGCGTGTGCACATGTTGGTTCAGGGCCTCACCAGTTTCTCATCTTTGGACATCTGTTTCCGGGCCTCTGATTGGGCCTTGAAGTACTCGCTTATCTCCGTGAAGTTACACTTGTTTATATCTGTGATCTTTGACTTCTCCTCCGATGTCATTTCCTGGGGTTAAAGGACAGAATAAAGTTTTATTTATACAGAGGATCAACTGAGACTAAGGTCTCATTTGCAGTAGAGCCCTGTTTTCAATACAAAGAAAAAACATGGACATTATGAAAAACAATCACAATTAACATTTAAAAGATCAGAAATCWATTTTTTTAATGGCCCAAGAGGCACTAGAACATCCATTCTAACAGTTTTTTGTAAATTGTTCCACATGTAAGGTGTAGCATATCTGAAGTGTAATGTAATTCATTGACATCGTTTTAGAATGAGTAAYTCTATAAGAGATCAAAGATGTCAGATAAATTGGAAATATTTGCATTAACGCTTTATAGATAATTAACATAAAATGCTGCTCTCTTCTGGAGGTTAAAGAGGCCCAACCTACTTCTAGATATCAGGAACAGTGGTGAGTTTTAAAACCAGAGCCAGTAATGAACCTCAGGGCACAATGATATACAGCATCCAAGTGTSAACGCTGCAGCATGCAKGTAAATAACACCCCCATAATCCAATACACACATAAAGGTAAAGGTTGCCTGCCCTTTCCCATCTGGACAAAAGGAACACTTATGTGAGAATGCTATTCATTGACTACAGCTCAGCGTTCAACACCATAGTGCCCACAAAGCTCATCACTAAGCTAAGGATCCTGGGACTAAACACCTCCCTCTGCAACTGGATCCTGGACTTCCTGACGGGCCGCCCCCAGGTGGTGAGGGTAGGTAGCAACACATCTGCCACGCTGATCCTCAACACTGGAGCTCCCCAGGGGTGTGTGCTCAGTCCCCTCCTGATCTCCCTGTTCACCCACGACTGCATGGCCAGGCACGACTCCAACACCATCATTAAGTTTGCAGACGACACAACAGTGGTTTCAGCGCGCTGTTCTAGGCCCTCTCCTATTCTCGCTATACACCAAGTCACTTGGCTCTTCATATCCTCACATGGCCTCTCCTATCATTGCTATGCAGACGACACACAATTAATCTTCTCCTTTCCCCCTCTGATAACCAGGTGGCGAATCGCATCTCTGCATGTCTGGCAGACATATCAGTGTGGATGACGGATCACCACCTCAGCTGAACTCGGCAAGACGGAGCTGCTCTTCCTCCCGGGAAGGACTGCCCGTTCCATGATCTCGCCATCACGGTTGACACAACTCCATTGTGTCCTCCTCCCAGGAGCGCAAAGAACCTTGGCGTGATCCTGGACAACACCCTGTCGTTCTCAACTCACATCAAGGCGGTGACCCGTTCCTGTAGGTTCATGCTCTACAACATTCGCAGAGTACGACCCTGCCTCACACAGGAAGCGGCGCAGGTCCTAATCCAGGCACTTGTCATCTCCCGTCTGGATTATTGCAACTCGCTGTTGGCTGGGCTCCCTGCCTGTGCCATTAAACCCCTACAACTCATCCAGAACGCCGCAGCCCGTCTGGTGTTCAACCTTCCCAAGTTCTCTCACGTCACCCCGCTCCTCCGCTCTCTCCACTGGCTTCCAGTTGAAGCTCGCATCCGCTACAAGACCATGGTGCTTGCCTACGAGCTGTGAGGGGAACGGCACCTCCGTACCTTCAGGCTCTGATCAGGCCCTACACCCAAACAAGGCACTGCGTTCATCCACCTCTGGCCTGCTCGCCTCCCTACTCTGAGAAGTACAGTTCCCGCTCAGCCCAGTCAAAACTGTTCGCTGCTCTGGCACCCCAATGGTGGAACAAACTCCTCACGACGCCAGGTCAGCGGAGTCAATCACCACCTTCCGGAGACACCTGAAACCCCACCTCTTTAAGAATACCTAGGATAAAGTAACTCTCCTAACCCCACCCCTCCCCTTAAAGAGTTAGATGCACTATTGTAAAGTGGTTGTTCCACTGGATTTCATAAGGTGAATGCACCAATTTGTAAGTCGCTCTGGATAAGAGCGTCTGCTAAATGACTTAAATGTACTGTTATTTTCACTGTCTTCTTTACTGTTGTC
>NC_036857.1:4168438-4197527 GCF_002910315.2 Salvelinus sp. IW2-2015 | reverse complement strand
AGGCCTGTCATCACGACAACGACGAGAGAGAGAGAGAAAGAGGACCGAGCACACACCCCATTCTCATCGACGGGGCTGTAGTGGAGCAGGTTGAGAGCTTCAAGTCCTGGTGTCCACATCAACAAACAAACTAGAATGGTCCAAACACACCAAGACAGTCGTGAAGAGGGCACGACAAAGCCTATTCCCCCTCAGGAAACTAAAAAGATCTGGCATGGGTCCTGAGATCCTCAAAAGGTTCTACAGCTGCAACATCGAGAGCATCCTGACTGGTTGCATCATTGCCTGGTATGGCAATTGCTCGCCTTTGACCGCAAGGCACTACAGAGGGTAGTGCGTACGGCCCAGTACATCACTGGGGCTAAGCTGCCTGCCATCCAGGACCTCTACACCAGGCGTTGTCAAGAAGGCCCTAAAAATTGTCAAAGACCCCAGCCACCCCAGTCATAGACTGTTCTCTCTACTACCGCATGGCAAGCATTACCGGAGTGCCAAGTCTAGCACAAAAAGGCATCTCAACAGTTTTACCCCCAAGCCATGAGACTCCTGAACAGGTAATCAATATGGCTACCGGACTATTTGCATTATTGCCCCCCCAACCCCTCTTTTACGCTGCTGCTACTCTCTGTTTATCATATATGCATAGTCACTTTAACTATACATTCATGTACATACTACCTCAATTGGGCCGACAACCAGTGCTCCCGCACATTGGCTAACCGGGCTATCTGTACTGTGTCCGCCACCCACCACCCGCCAACCCCTCTTTTACACTACTGCTACTCTCTGTTCATCATATATTGCATAGTCACTTTAACCATATCTACATGTACATTACTACCTCAATCAGCCTGACTAACCGGTTTGTTTTATTTCTTTACTTACCTATTGTTCACCTAATACCTTTTTTGCACTATTGGTTAGAGCCTGTAAGTAAGCATTTTACTGTACGGTCTACACCGGTTGTATTCGGCGCACATGACAAATAAACTTTGATTTGATGTGGTTTGAACCATTTTCTTTCAAATAACAAATGATAAACAGGCTTTGTTTCTGTAAAAGAAAACGATTTTGAACTTCAACKTTCTTACCAGCTCAGATATGTGTTTTGAAAGACAACTTGTCATCTAGCCATATACCAATATATTTATAATAAGGAACTAGTTCAGACTAGTAATTTAATAGTAATTTAGATGTAAATTATGTAGTCTAGAGAAGAGCATATCTTTTGTTTTGTTAGCATTCAGCACCAACTTAAGATCAGAAAGTGTCTTCTGCAGTACCAGAATTWGAAAATGCTTGGCCAATMGTAGGTGCAATGGAGTATAACACAGTATTCCATGGGGCATAACTCAACTAATATCTGTCTGAACGTTCCACTAGATGAAACAGAGCAGCCATGTACCTACCTTTCTCCAGTCCTTGTAGAAGTTCTTCCTAAACATTTCCTTGGTTGTGTACTCATGGTCCAGCATCTTAGCAAAGAACGTAGCCACCTCCTCTGCAGGGGCACTTAGTCTCAGGAGCTTACCTGGGGCATAGAAAGATTGAGCACATAAAATATGACTTGTCTTTCGGAGAGACWTGGTGATATCATCATATCAAAAATATAATCTAACCACCTAAACATAAAGTGTGAATCTATATGGACTCACTCACCATCGTAGAAAAACCTGACATGGCCAGGTAGGGGTTCGTATGGAGGAGCAAGAACAGGTCCCTTGTGTTCCAGAAACTTCCATTTGGAGCCATCAGTAGATCTCTCCTCCTCCCACCTAAAATGGATGGATGACAAAATGTGTAGGAGAAAAATAACAAGTAAACAGTAGAAGGACTGTAGATTTTTGTTTTTTTTTAGTGTACCACAACCATTTAGTGATTGTATTTGTAGGAATCAACCAATCCTCCCAAACATCTCACATTTAGTGATTGTATCTGCCAGGAATCACCAATCCTCCCAAACCATCTCACCATTTTGTGATTGTATATGTAGGAATCAACCAATCCTCCCAAACATCTCACCATTTCCACTTCTCCTCTGTTTCCTTCTTGGCTTTCTTGCCATCCGCTCCAGCTTTCTTGTCTTTTGTCTTCTTCTTGGGTTTTATGTCCTGAACGAGACAAAAACGAGTGTGAACAAGGGTGAGGAAAGAGTGTCCAACCTCAGCTGAGAACCTCAACTCACCTCTTCCTCCTGTTTTCTCTTCTTGCCATTCTCTGTCTTGATCTTTTTGGGCTTGTATTCAAATCTAAACAAAATACAACCATCAGATGAAACATGATTTGTTTTATCTAGGTTTAATTTGATCACTTTCATTTAAAAAATGCATTAATGAACTATTTATATGCAGCGTACGTAATATTTATGTGTGAGTATGCACACATAAGTGTTAGTGTTTTTGTATTAGTTTCTAATCTGTTTGTCTTCCTGATTGGCTCAACAGGCATGGCTAACAAACCTTGGCATACTGCACCAAGAGTTAATGAGCCTTAGAACGTTGTGGATACTCACTCCTCCTCRTCTCTCTCTCTCTTCAGAGTCTTGTTGTGTTTGGGAGAGGGGTACAAGCCGTTGTCCTCCTCTGGTTCACTCTTAATGGCAGGAGGGCTGGGGCTGTTCCACATCTCCCTGTAGGACACATTACAGTGTTAAAGGTGCAATCCATAGATATTCATAAAATGTACAGTATCTGCCTTCTACACCCATAGTTGTTTACACTACTACTTGTAGTTACAATTAAAAATAAAATAGAACAATCAATTCTATATTCCCATTTACCTCGCATGACCGTTTTCTTTCTCCTTCTTGGGCTTGCCTTCAACATGGGAGGATTTGACCTGCGAGAAACAGACAAACTGGCTGGGAATTGTAGTCTACTAGTAGAGTCACTGTGACATCTGAGATCTAGCTTTTCTGATAGAAAAGCTCTATACCCCTCAAACTCAACTGTGGACCTCAAAGCCAGTTCCACTGCATGTTTTCATTGTTCCCCTCTAATCACAAACATATTTAGACCTGGGACACCAGGTGGGCGCAATTAATTATCAGGTAGAACAGAAAAACAGCTGGCTCCGGACCTCATAGGGTCAGAGTTGAATAACCCTGCTCTATACGGAGAAAACAAACCTCTCTTTTCTCTCTGTCTTTCTCCTTCTGTTTCTCCCTGTGCCTGTCGACACTCCCGTCGCTGTGCTTCAACCTCTCCTTCTCCTTGTCTCTGTGCTTCTTCTCAGAGTGCTCCCTGTGTTCACTGAGAGATGGACAACACATGAGAGGTCAGGGGTTAGGGGTCAATGGACAGGGGTCAGACACAGGAAAGCTATACAAACACAAATGATTCAGACCACAGAGACTACAACACACAACCTGGATGAACACAGAACATATCAAAGAAGGCAAAGAAGTCAACGTAATAAAGACTTTTAAAATGTAGATTGCAAATGGAGGGCTTGTTTGTTTTGTCTACAGCTTTCTGTTTCACTGAATAGACTACGCAATTGACGCGGCAAGTAGCCTTGTAGTTTTTTAAACTTTTGTAGGCTTTTTGAATGGTCTTCAATGGCAAAAAACATAGTGCAACAGTCTTCTGCGCAAAAACTTAATGAAAGGCATTTGAWATAATTTATTGATATAAGGTGCATTTGGAAAGTGTTCAGACCCCTTGACTTTTTCCACATTTTGTTACGTTATAGCCTTATTCTAAAATGAATTAAATAGTTTTTTCCCCCTCATCAATCTACACACAATACCCCATAATGACAAAGCAAAAACATTTTTTTTATTTTTTTTAAATGTATTAAAAGTAAAAAATGTGAAAATCACATTTACATAAGTTTTCAGACCCTTTATTCAGTACTTTGTTGAAGCACCTTTGGCAGCGATTACAACCTCGAGTCTTCTTGGGTATGATGCTACAAGCTTGGCACACCTGTATTTGGGGAGTTTCTCCCATTCTTCTCTGCARATCCTCTCAACCTCTGTCAGGTTGGATGGGGAGCATCACTGCACATCTATTTTCAGGTCTCTCCAGAGATGTTCAATCAGGTTTTCATCAAGGATCTCTTTGTCCTATGCTCCGATCATCTTTCCCTCGATCCAGACTACCACCATGCTTCCCCGTAGGGATGGTGCCACCACCATGCTTCACCGTAGGGATGGTGCCACCACCATGCTTCACCGTAGGGATGGTGCCAGGTTCCCTCCAGATGTGATGCTTAGCATTCAGGCAAAAGAGTTCAATCTTGGTTTCATCAGACCAGAGAATCTTGTTTCTCATGGTCTGAGAGTCCTTTAGGTGCCTTTTGGCAAACTCCAAGTGGGCTGTCATTTGCCTTTTACTGAGTAGTGGTTTCCGTTTTGGCCACTCTACCATAAAGGCCTGATTGGTGGAGTGCTGCAGAGATGGTTGTCCTTCTGGAAGGTTCTCCTATCTCCACAGAGGAACTCTGGAGTTCTGTCAGTGTGACCATGGGTTCTTGGTCACCTCCCTGACAAAGTCCCTTCTCCCCCGATTGGCTCAGTTTGGCAGGCGTCCAGCTCTAGGAAGAGTCTTGGTGGTAACAAACTCCTTCCATTTAAGAATGATGGAGGCCACTGTGTTCTTAGGGACTTCAATGCTGTAGAATGTTTTTGGTACCCTTCCCCAGATCTGTGCCTCGACACAATCCTATCTTAGACCTCTAAGGACAATTCCTTGGACCTCGTGGCTGGTTTTTACTCTGACCTGCACTGTCAACTGGGGACCTTATATTGACAGGTGTGTGTCCAATCAATTGAATTTACCACAGGTGGACTCCAATCAAGTTGTAGAAACATCTCTAAGATTATCTATGGAAACAGGATGCACCTAGCTTAATTTGAGTCTCATAGCAAAGGGTCCGAAGCTTACGTAAATATGTATTATTTTACATTTTTTTGTATAAAATTTGCAAAAATTAAACAAAAAACTGTTTTCGCTTTGTCATTATGGGGTATTGTGTGTAGATTGATGAGGGAAAAAAAACAACTTCATCAACTTAAGAATAAGGCGGTACATAACAAAATGTAGAAAAAGTCAAGGGGTCTGAATACATTCTGAATGCACTATATCTTATATGACCACGTTTTCATGAATTTACTATATAATTCCTCAAGCCCATTCAAAAGACCAGAGACATGAACAAGGAAGTACGACGTATAAACGTGTCACTTGCCACACAGTATTTCCTGACTGAAACCATAGCCATTCTTGTTCACAGACAACATTCAAACTCTCTCTCTGACAAATTTCCCAAGGTATTTGCTATAAATTATAATGTGTTCTCAGTGAACTTACATAGACACATATGAGCTAAATTTACATTTAACAATTTAAGTCATTAGCAGACGCTCTTATCCAGAGCGACTTACAAATTGGACCATAAATATGGATTATTTATGTAAATAAATATGATTATAATTATAATTATTATAATTATAATATTATAAATATATTTATTTATAACATACATATTTATATTATTATAATTATTATAATAATAATTAAAATAATATAAATATGTATGTATATAAATAAATACACAAATCCCAGTTATCCCTCAAAAAACTCTTAAAAGCATGATTTTCTTTATCTAGCATTACTGCCCAGACATAACCTCAAAAGCATAAGACCCACATTGTGCCAAATATCAATTGGAAAATGTTTTCATAACAAGTACAAGTGGGAACACTTTGTTTCAGAAAGGGTACTCATGCCTATGGATGTTAGCAGAGAGCGAGAGGGGGGTAGTGAGAGAGAGGGGCGGTAGAGAGAGGGGGGGGTAGAGAGAGGGAGAGAGAGAGAGAGAGAGAGGGAGAAAGAGAGAGAAGGGGTAGGGAAAGAGGGAGAGTGAGATAAAGTAATTTCTGTGAAAATCATGAATTGATGTCCTAGATGTCCTAGAGAACTAGGTAGAAGACATACAGTACCTTCARAAAGTATTCATACCCCCTGACTTATTCCACATTTTGTTGTGTTACAGCCTGAATTAAATATCACCCATCTACACACAATACCCCATAATGACAAAGTGAAAACATGTTTTTAGAAATGTTAGCAAATTTATTGAAAATTAAATACAGAAATATATCATTTACATTAGGATTCACACCCCTGAGTCAATACTTTACTTTGCAATACCTTTGGCGGTGATTACAGCTGTGAGTATTTTTGGGTAAGTCTCTAAGAGCTTTGTCAACATGGATTGTACAATATATGCCCATTATTCTTTCTAAAATTATTCAAGCTCTGTCAAGTTGATTGTTGATCATTGTTAGACTGCCATTTTCAAGTCTTCCCATAGATTTTCATGCCGATTTATGTCAAAACTGTAACTACGTCARAAACAATAAATGTCATATTGATAAGCAACTCCGGTGTAGATTTGGCCTTGTGTTTTAGGTTATTGTCCTGCTGAAAGATGAATTAGTCTCCCAGTCTGTTGGAAAGCAGACTGAACCAGGTTTTCCTCTAGGATTTTGACTGTGCTTATAGCTGTATGTTTCTTTTTATCCCAAACAAAACTCCCTTGTCCTTTCCGATGACAAGCATACCCATAGCATGATGCAGCCACCACCATGCTTGAAAATATGAAGACTGGCACTCAGTGATGTATTGTGTTGGATTTGCCCCAAACATAACACTTTGTATTCAGGGCAAAAAGTTAATTTCTTTGCTATATATTTTGCAGTATTACTTAAGTGCCTTCTTGCAAACAGGATGCATGTTTTGGAATATTTTTATTCTGTAGAAGCTTCCTTCTTTTCATTCTTTCATTTAGGTTAGTATTGTGGAGTAACTACAACGTTGTTGATCCATCCTCGGTTTTCTCATATCACAACCATTAAACTCTGTGTTTTAAAATCACCATTGGCTCATGGTGAAATCCCTGAGCAGTGTCCTTCCTCTCTGAGTTAGGAAAGACGCCTCTATCTTTGTAGTGACTGGGTGTATTGATACACCACCCAAAGCTTMATGAATAACTTCACCATGCTCAAAGGGATATTCAGCATCTGCTTTTTAACATTTTTACACATCTACTAATCGGTGCCCTTCTTTGCGAGGCATTGAAAAACCTCCCTGGTCTTTGTGATTGAACCTGTGCTTGAAATTCACTATTCGATTGAGGGACCTTACAGTTAAATGTATGTGTGGGGTAGAGATGGGGCAGTCACTGCCATAACAAGTGTAGATCAGGGACTCAGAAGAAAGCCATTAAGAGGGTTTGTGCTCAGGCTATAATGAAAGAAGGCAGGTGCGTGGGAGAGAATATACCTGTAGAGTTWAAAAAGTACTCACACTCAAAACCACGAAAAGGAATTACCCAAGGAGGCCGAGATGCAAAAAKAATATAATTCATTTAATCCATGCTTGAAAGAATACAATACCACACTGCCAGGTCTCTGACCTTCTCCCTATAGGCTGTCTCATCGTTGTCGGTGATCAGGCCTACCAGTGTTGTGTTGTCGGCAAACTTAATGATGGTGTTGGAGTCGTGCTTGGCCACGCAGTCGTGGGTGAACAGGGAGTACAGGAAGGGACTAAGCACCCACCCCTGAGGAGCCCCCGTGTTGAGAATCAGCATGGCAGTTGTTGCCTACTCTTACCACATGGGGGCGGCCCGTTAGGAAGTYCAGGATCCAGTTGCAGAGGGAGGTGTTTAGTCCCAGGGTCCTTAGCTTAGTGATGAGCTTCGTGGGCACTATGGAGTTGAACGCTAAGCTGTAGTTAATGAACAGCATTCTCAGATAGGTATTCCTTTTGTCCTTTTGTTCATCAGCACTGATGAAGGCATAAGGCCGAAACGTATGCTCCGTTTATTTTCTATTTTATTTAGCACCTTGCACTTTCACTTTTAGTATTCTTTCGAGCATGGATTAAATTAATTATATTATTGAGTACTGTTTGTTCAGTGACACACAATCTCAATATAATCAATTTTAAATTCAGGCTGTAACTCAACATAATGTGGAAAAAGTCAAGGGGTGTGAATAGTTTCTGAACCAGTGGAGGCTCTCAGAGGAGGAAGGGGAGGAACACCCCCCCCTCAGTGAATTTCAGAAAAGTATAAATAGTTATCCTTTTTAAAACTATACTAAATACATTCACGTCACCAAATAATTGAATAAAACACACTATTTTGCAATGAAGGTCTAAAGTAGCCTCAACAGCACTCTGTAGGGTAGCACCATGGTGTAGCCGGAGGACAGCTAGTTTCCGTCCTCTGGGTACATTGACTTCAATACAAAACCTAGAAGGCATGTGGTTCTGACCCTCTTCCATAGACTTACACAGTAATTATGACAACTTCCGGAGGACGTCCTCCAACCTAYCAGAGCACTTGCAGCATAAATTGACATGTTGTCCACCGAATCAAAGGATCAGAGAATGAATCTATTACTGAATGCATAAGCTACAGCTAGCTAGCACTGCAGTGCATAACATGTGGTGAGTAGTTGACTCAAAGAGAAAGAMAATAGCTGAACAGTTTTTAACAAATTAATTTCTTAAACAATTAAGGAGAAGCAGCTACCTAAAGTAGMCATATTTCATTGTATTTYCCCCCCCCACTTTCACTTACTTAGCTAACCAATACATCTCAAAATAGCCTGCGGGTAGGGGTGTTGGGCCAGTAACCGAAAGGTTGCTGGATCGAATCCCCGAGCTGACAAGATAAAAATCTGTTGTTCTGCTCCTGAGCAAGGCAGTTAACCCACTGTTCCCCGGGTGCCGATGACGTTGATGTCGATTAAGGCAGCCACCACACCCACCTCTCTGAAAACACATTTCAGTTGAATGCATTCAGTTGTATAACTGACTAGGTATCCCCCTTTCCCATCTAGCTAGTTTAGCCTACTCAAACACCCGGCTCAAACAGAGAGGCATGCTATGTTAGCTAGCTGGCTATGACTATCCAACACTGGAACTCTTCCAATTCAAAGTAAGCTTTTGATTTTATAAATGTATTGCCACTGGGGCCCGACGGTGTAACTGCTAAATTGCTTGCTGTACACTGTACTGCGTGATTGTAGTGGGTTAGTTCTAGTAGCTATGTTGATTATGTCATTAGCTAATATAGTGACAATTATGTAGRTTGTGTGTAGCGGTTAGCATTCATGAAGGTTTGGCTTGTTAATTTTTGTCACAGACTGGTGATGTGAAGGGCACTGAAGTCCACAACCGAAGGGAAAAGGTGAGAGGAAGAGAGAGCATAGATGCGATAAGGAATTATACAACAATCAAAGGGATCATGSTGTTTGTATGTGGCTGCTATGAAAGTAAACCGTGTTTGCGTGTGATCAGGGGCGTATTCATTCTGCCGATTCTGTTGAAAAACATTTCTCAAATGGAAGAAACAGGGATAAACATAACTGAATTTGTACAATAGAAACTTTGGTTTGGAGCTCTTGGACTAATGATTACACCCTAGATCAGCTAGATGCTGGCAAGAGTGTGCAAGGCAGTATTGAATGTGTCAATGTCTGTCACCTTGATTACTCAAAAATAAATTGACCTGTGTTGTAAACTTTCATCCATAGGCTAAGTTGTAGCAACCTCATGATGAATGTAGAGAAATTTTTGTATCATGTAGTAGCCTAAACTTATCGATGTTACACTGAGCTGGGTGAATGGAATATGAATGATATTCATCCAATATGCTGTAATAAGGCCATGCTCATAAAACCAAAATGTCCTCCCTCATCTTAAATGGCWCCGACCRCCACTGTTCTGAAGGCATAGTACAACAGCACAGAGACAGCATAGGGGCAGCATAAGAAATTAASATATCCTGTTGAATGATGTAATGTGGTGTTGTCTTATGGTCTTGTACAACACAAAGTTATGGTCAGCAATGGCAGTATACTCAGAACTCTCCCACAGACCAAATGAAAAGGGAAATGAGAAGGAATGAGAGATGGAGAACAAGACGGAAAGACTTCTGAGAAACCCTCAGCGGGATGGAGATGACTGGCAAAAGGAAGCAAAAAGAGAGAGAGACAAAGAGAGGAGGGGAGAGGGAACATACCTGCTGCTGTGCTTGGCTTTATCTCTCTCCTTGTCTTTCTTGTGTTCTTTGCGCCTGTGTTCTTTGTGCTTGTCCTTGTGTTTGTGAGCGTCTGGGACAAAGTTAGAGATTGACTTGCTTAGTAGAGATCCCCCAGACAATAGGAACTGTAACAGCACAGTGTAATCTGAGCATGTTGTGGCCCTCGGTGGTCTAGTGTATGGATAAGCTCATGTCTTCAACGTCACATAGTAATGAATACAAACTGCAGGTTCAACAAATAGAATCACTTCTTATACCGCAAGGGTGTTCAATATTAAACATCAAACAGCCCCTAACCAAGCCTCTTTAGTGCCACATTTTCTTTCAAATTAGTTGGCTGGATTATTAAGTTACTGTGTAGTTACTTTGTAATTACACCACAATTAAAAGCTTAAACGGTATCGTACCATTTAATGTGAAGAATGACCTGTAAAATCAAGTACGTAAACAAGACTGGGTAATTGAAAGTCAAAACCCCCCTTGCATATCTCTCCCTACCTGTCTAAACTCAGAATGAGATCCCACAGGGAGTGTCAAAGAGAAACAAAGTGGGTCCAGGGGAGTGGGGATGGGAGGGAGGTTCACACATCTAGGTGGGTCTACTTTCCTACARTGGAGGCTGCATATCTCTGTTATTAGACCAAAACATGAGAGATCCATACTGCTGCTGCCCTGTCTCAACACGCACCCCAGACATCTAGACCTGAACCACCCGCACACACAGGCCTGCATGTTCTCTGTTGATAGAAACATCACAACTGGCTGGGTCTTGTGAGACACACGTTGAACTCACATGTAACCCTAGACCTAAGGTCAGTGGTGTAGTGGAGGGTAAACGCATACAACGTTGTTTACGCACCTTTTTTTATTTTGGGTGAGCGTTTACACACCTTTTGTGGAAAAATGCATTGAAAGTATAGGGAGCGTTACCTCTGTAATCCAGTCTTGCAATCAGCATTTACCCACCATTTTTTTACCACTACATCACTGTCTAAGGTAAAATCTTAAATCAGAGGTCTTCAACCTTTTCTTGACCAGGGACCCCCGGCTAGGCAAACAGGCGACCCAGGGACCCCCATCATATGTCTGATMTTGAAGTAAATTATAGTGGCAAGAAGTAATCGAAAATGTACAATTAATAGTTTTTAATTGTTTTGACCTTCCCACATAATTGGAAGAGGAAGTGTACAAGTCAAGAAAGCTTACCAGCAGCCAGTGGCACTTTTCAAAGCGGGTGCTTTTTCAAAGCCTATGTCAGATACTCCAGTGAGTGTAATTAGCTCAATATTAGGAGAATAGAAATAAAGTTGACATAAGAACTAATATATTCTCCTATTTTCTACTGTAGGTTTGTAATTCAAAATGTATTTATTCTGTTGTTGCAAGCGATATTCATGAAAACATTTCAATAAAAACATGTATTTTCGCAGACCCTCTGCAGTACCATGGCRAACTCCTGGGGGGCCACAGACCCCAGGTTGAATACCCCTGTCTTAAATGATAGGATACCCTTTTCCTCTAGTGGTGCACAATAGTCTATGTGTCGCTGGTGAGAAGTAGTGCACTAGATTAAGAATAACAGGTTATAATTTGAGACGGTCTATGATWCCTCAATAAGTAAAATTTGGGCCATCTCTTTTGGGTGACTAATTTTTTAAAATCCCCCCTGAACAAAAGTGGGAAAAACTTCCAATTTGTGGTGGCTTTGTCAGAGGGTGGGCCCACATAACTGTCAGTCTTGAGCTTGAACGTCACCTTGTGGCGTCCCTCTGTCATGGCAGTTAAATAACGGGTAGGGGGTTATTGTCATAGGAAACAATAATATGCTCCCACTACTATATCTCTGTCCCATTTCCATGACTGTTTAATTATAAAACTAATGAAATGTTGAGTTGTCARAGGTGTGTGCACTTGATTCTCCCCCTCCTCCCCCCTTTTTAAATATATGTTATTACAGTATTATTGTGCTGGCAGAATTCCAGTATAATTTCTAAAAACCATGCCCAAAGTTGACTAACAAATGCAACAAGCTATAACAACATTTAAAACATATATTTGTAATAAAGCAACTATCTTTGACAGATGAAATGTAGTGGCAGTAATGTCTGCAGCGATTGTACCAGGAGCCATGGGGTGGGAGAGGCCGATGAACTCCCAGCTCTAGCCTCCATATCACCGCCAACTGTTCTATCAGTGCTCGGCGCACTGGCTGCTAGACAGAGAAAAAGAAAATGGCGCAGAGACTAAGTCCTAAACCCCCATTTCACTACTTTCGGCTCAAAAATTATACATTGTTGCACCACAACATAAACAAACAATGGTCTATTTGAGAAACACGGTGTAAAGCGCTGCCAGAATTTACCCTCAGATCGCAATATTATATATCGAAAGGGTAATTTTGAGGCCCTCTTTTTGAACAATAGACACAAGAGAGTGGAGGAGAAGGGACTTAGTCTCTGGGACGCCATTTCTGTCCTTTAAAAACTAACAGGAGTAGACGAATGAAGATCACAAGCAAAACCATGATCAATATTTTTTTTGCCGTTAAAAACAACTTACCATTGGCTCGAGACCCAGAATTGACCTGCAAAATTTTAAAAATATATTAAATTAATGTTTATATTTTCTGAATGCCGGTAGAAAGGAGAATGTCAAGTTTCATACAGGGAAATATGAGAAATTCTACACAAAGCCCAGCGATCGCTTGTGATATTTATAACAAAGTTGCTACTTGAAAGACAACTAATGCAACTTGTTAACATTGCATGGACACAATCGATAGGCTATCACATTAATGTAATTTTATCATTATCTAGTCAACCAAACCAACTGTCACATAATGCAAATAACCAGCTACCTACATCTCGTTCAGCATAATAACACTACCTGCGAGTCTCTTTCACCGTGATCCCCGCTCATTGTCTTGTAAAGCCAAATGCACAAGTCAGAGATGCCCAAGGTAAGAAGATGAGGTTGACAGAGTAGTCTGGATAGACTGTGGAATGGAGTCGTTGCGCACCGGGCTAAGTCCGAATTCTCTGCAACTGCGCATGCTCGAATTTAAATAATGAAAAATAAATGTTTTCTACTGTCCTGCATGGTTCCTCCCTACAATAGTTAAAGTTCCCTGATTTGTCGTAAAATCTCTCTATGGTAGATTAACAGTAGGATATAGACTAYAGAAAATACTTTGTTGTCAAACTGCACTTTTAAAAAGGGGACAGCATTCAGTCCTAACAAAATATTGTAAAATGGAACAATTCATGCAGCCATGTAGGCCACTTGTGTGTGAACTTCTTTCACAGAATGTCAGTTCAACACATAAAACAAGGACAATTAAGTAGCAGAACATTTTAATAAGTTTCACAACATAATTATACAATTGAGACACCTTCAATTATCAGTCTTCACATGATTAATCCAGCATAATTGTTTAAAAACAAAACACATTCACACRCGCACAAACACACACTAGCTACAACCTCACATGATAGCTGGGACAAAACATCAACATAATTATTTTCAAACAATTATCTGTACATGGTTATTTTCTCCATTGAGAATTCATAATCTGGGAGAAAATAAACTCATTGAATGATTGACAGAAAAACACATTTACAGTTCACAGGGTTTCACTACTGTGGTCATTTAGACTTCCTTCTCTTAGCCTGGGTAGGACTGGCACCGGTTTCTGAAAGGACACAGGAAAGAGGGAGGGGGACAAGTTTGAGACAACAAAGAACTTTAAAATAACAATTTAAGCTATGCAAGAGTAAATTGTGTGAGAGAGTGTATGCCCTCAGTGGGAGGTGTGTGTACTGTATACATGTGCCTGTGTGTACCTTTAGCAGCAACCATAGCGCTGGCTCCAGGCCTGGCTGGTCTCTTCCTCTGCACGCCGTCTGCCACCGTTTCCTCCTCCACCTCCTTTTCAGCCCGCGAGCTCCGTCTGCTGGGACCTTTCGGCTTCTCCACAGCAGCCCTGATAGATTCCCAACAGCAAACAGACCAGGGGAGAAAGAGAAAAGAAGGACAGGTCATTTACAGAGATAATAATAAAAATAGTAACTCTACAGTAGCTACTCAGTGAAAGTTCAGTTGGGAAAACCGCTTCGGGAATGGGCTGTTTTCCCTCATCTACCACAGATACTGTCGTCCGTCTTCACCCCAAACAGTATCCGATAGATAACAAAATGGTGAACACGACAGGGCTGCTTTCCTGGCAGCACTCATGCATGTAAATACATACCTTGGGACTAAGTTGACGGGAGTCTTTCTTTTCTTTGCCCATCTGTGATAGAAGTGGAAAAACAGCGGTAAACTAAAACTGTGATGCTGAACAAACATGGTTTTAGTCCACCAACATACTCTTAATGATTATAATTATCACCAGCAAATATAAATCAGATATGGCCATATTCATATTGTAAACACAAGATCTTATGGAGTGGTAGTGCTTGAGTTGTCTTTYGACATGCATTAAGTTTGGATATAGTTTGCATGCTAAGCATACATACCAAGTGCTGAGGCCACGTGGCTCATTGGGTTTCGCCATGTACCCCCCTGCCCTGGCCAACCAAATAAACTCCCTGAGTTTCAGTAGAGTTACAAATGTCTAAGCATTTCTGTTTACAAACATGGATGGCACTTACAGCAGACTAGGCCAAGTACTAAATACTGATGTTAACCTTAAAAGGCAATGGAATATCCCAATCACCCCTGGCATGAAAAGTATTTATTTATTAAAAAGAACAGGGTTACATTTTGTTCATTTGAAATCTGTTTTGATAACCTCACCCTTGCTCGGTTACTGTGGCAACTTCTGCTGTAGAGGGAAAAAAACAAAAAAAAGGTTACTAAATATCACAGCAAAGGCCATATTATGTTCACAGCATATAGGGTATCATATAAAGCAGTGTTACCCCTATGTGCATTTAGCAGCAGCGCACCAACACTGTCAAATCGTGGCAGCCCAAAAAAATTAAGTAATGTTTTATAGGGGGGTATGTAGAAAAGATAACGGAGCAATATTTTTAAACAAGATCATCTTTGAGAACTAATAATCACCCCCCCAAAAAAAAATTGAGTCAGGGAGAATCTTAAATTCCAATAATGTCATGGCATTGACTTTGTTATAATGCTTGAGTCACTCAGATAACATAAGAACAAGGCCTCAGCCATGGTAAAACGTGTATAATTGTAGGAAATTAGCTTTAAAAACGGTGAAATGTCTCTGCGGCCAAGAGAAGGGCCTATAAAAAMCGCACCATTGGCCACGCCCAAACATATGGCACATGACATTAAGATCATAATGAATAAGGTTATTTGGACAGATTCTTGAGCAGTRTTAGCCTGGTTGCCAGTCTGTTTAGCTAGCATTCCACTCCCTGAACKTCAAGGCAAAACTGATCCTAGATCAGCACAGCCTGCATGAATATTACTTGCTCTAACACATTTACATTTTATGATTCCCTCATAATATATCACAATCTTTGCTTACRTTATGGATGTTCCCATCCGTCCTCTGTTAACAATATGCCATATCATGTCATTACCATGGCCGRAGCATTAACCATTTTGTTACAGATAAGTTAGTGTGACAGTGCTTACCAGTCTTCTCCGTAGCAGCAGGCTCCTCTTGCTGTAGAGGTTCAGGTTGGACTGACACTGGGAGAAAGGACATGGTGGAGGTTATTATTATCAGTCGAAGTTTGACATGTGGGGGATAAGTCACTCAATCATTGATTGATTTATCGATCAATATGTACCTGGGGTGTTGCCTGCAAGTGCTGGGGGCTCTAGTGGGGCTGGCTGGCTGGGAGGCTCCATGGCTGTGGGGGCAGGCTGAGCCCCAGTAGGGGTAGGGGCCACTAGGGAGGATATGGCTGGGGAGGGACCGGGGGGGTTGGGGGGTCCAGGGGCGGCAGCAACAGGAGAGGTGRATGGGGATGGACTTGGGACTGAGGCTGAAGAAGGAGCAGGGAGAGACGTAGCAGGGGTAGGAACAGGGGCAGTAGTAGAGGTTCGGGTGGTGACAGGGACTGACACTGGGGGAGGGGTGGTAGTATTAGAGGCAGGAAGACAGGACTGGGCTGGTGCAGCAGATTGAGCAAGGACAGGAGTTGGCGCTGATACTGGAGGAGTGGTGACTTTCATAGGAACAGCAGCAGCTGTGGTCCGAGTCTGTGCTCCAGACACTGTGGTCCGAGTCTGTGCTCCAGACACTGTGGTCCGAGTCTGGATGACAGATGCAGGGGGTGGAGGGAAGGCGTGAGGGGGCACAGCCCAGTTCGGCCCCCTCTGGGGCTGGGAAGTCCCCTCTAAAGGTTGGGCAGCCCGTGCTTCAGCAACCTGCTGGTAGTCTGGTCGATTACCCACTGGTGGTGCGGAGCCAGGAGCCTGGGCAGGCTTTCCCTCGGCAGGCTTTCCCTGGGCAGGCTTGGGGGGGGACATAGGGCTCTTCCGGGCGCTGGCTGGGGCACCAGGACTGGAGCATGGAGGAGGGGACRCTAGGGGCTGTTGGACGGAAGACGAGGCAGACGCCAAGGCTGTGGGAGAGAGGCTGGGATGGGGGGATGGCTGCCCAACTGGTGGGCTCAATTTCTGGCCAGGGGGCGCCTCACCCGGGGTCTCCGACTTGGGAGTGCCAGGCTTTTGCTGCTGAGGTCGAGGCAGAGTACTAACAGGGACAGGGGAAGCACGTCTAGTGGCCATCTGGACCTGCCCAACTAGCGTTCGGGCAGGCTGGTAGCTAGCCACACTGACCACAGCAGCCTGAGTCGAGGCCGGGGCTTGGGCCTGGGTTGGAGCAGCAGTGAGCTGGATGTTAGTGGTGGACACCTGTATGGGCTTTACCATGGTGACCGGCTGGGACACTACCGTGGCGTTGGGGGCCACAGACACTGTAGGGACGTGGAAGATGGGAGTACCGGTGTTAAACACAGGAGTGGTGATAAACTGGGGGTGGGGGCCACGGGTCTGCTGGCTGGACTGCTGGGGTCTGATGTTCTTTTTGGGCATTGCCACCATAGCGGAGATGACACCTGGGGGGGCCTGGGGGGTGGGAGCTGGGGTGTAACTGATCTGGTTGGGGAAGATGGTGGCAGATGATGCAGGGATCTGCAGGACAGTGGGGATATTGGTCGAGGGTTTAGGGCTGGGGGTTGGTTTGGGGCCAACGGCAGGGTTTGGGTTAGGTTTGGGGCTGGGGGTTGGTTTGGGGCTAATGGCAGGGTTTGGGTTAGGTTTGGGGCTGGGGGTTGGTTTGGGGCTAATGGCAGGGTTTGGGTTAGGTTTGGGGCTGGAGGTAATGTTGGGGAGGGGACTACTGTGACTGACGCTGGCACCCACACTGATGCTAAAACTAGGAGTAGGATTTAGAGTAGTGCCGTGGGTAATGGTAGGGTTTAAGTTAGGGCTAGGGGTGCTAGGCTTGGCGCTGGGGCTAGAGTTAGAGTTGACGTTGGGGCTGTCAGTTGGGTTAAGATTGGGGCTAGGGCCGGGATTAGCATTCAGATTGGTATTTGCATTGCGCTGCAGGTTAGGACTACCGACTGGATTTGGGAGTTTTGGGCTGGGGGTTGAGCTAGGCTTGGGGTTAGCTTCTGGCTCGTTCACAGCAGCAGTAGTAGCAACAGTGGTAGCCCCCGCATTCGAGCTCTGAAAAACACTGGATAGGTTCTCTGAAACTATGGAGGCTTTAGAGCTCTCCTTGCAGGCAGCATCCCCAGCTGGAGCAATCAGAGTGGGCCTGGGATGCACGCTGGGGGTGGCTGCGTTATCCAGCAGCTGGTTGAGAGAAGGAGAGGCCTCAGATCCAGACACCTGCTGAGGAGTGCTCTGTACAGGCTGCCTCGCCACTATCGCCACTGTCTGCTCCAGCCCAGCTTTAGCCTCCTGAGGAGTGGCTACACGGGGGCTAGCCATCCGTGGGGCGGAGAGCTCCCTCAGAGGCTGGGGCATCTGCCGGTGYTCTACACCTGCCATTCCCTGCCCTTCCCTGGGCATCTCAGCTGGGTTACCCTGCATCACCTGGAAGGGGGTCTGGATCTGCTGGGGCTCCAGGCCCACCCCCGCCGCTGGTGGGAGAGTGACTGGGCTAGGAGGCACCGGGGTGGGGCTCAGCATCATGGTCTGCCCTGTCTGGGGGTTGACCATTTGTTGCTGGTGAGAAGGGGATGTGAGGGTGATTTTGGTCCACTTCTGCCTCCCTGAGCTGGGGTTAGTGACTTTGCGGCTGGAGGCAGGGCTGGATCTGCGGCCGTTACTGGGATTGGCCCTTTTAGCCTGACCTCCTCCAGGCTGCTTGTCCGGTTTGCCCTGGCCCGAGTTGGCAGCTCCACTGCCTGTAGGGAAAGACTGCTGACCGTTGTTAGAGTTACCTACACCACTTCCGTTGTTGCTGGGCAGAGTTAGGCTGGGAGGGGCCTGCCCTATGGCTTTGAGAGTGGTGGGGTTGAGCCCACCCTGCTGGTCAAAGCCCCGGCTAAGGTTGGGCTGCCTGGGGGGCAGAGGGATGTTGATTTTGGGGGGGAACAGGCCTGCGATGGAGGCATTCAGCCTCTCAGGGGAGAGGTTGATCTCAGAGGGCTCAGTGCTGGGAGGACGATTGGTTGGGGTGAGAGGATGGTGGTAGGGCCTGGGACTGGCTCGGTTGGGTGTTTTGGGCCTGGAGCTCTGGGAAGTTGTGGGGACATTAGGGAAGTGGAGGCCTGGCATGGGGCCACCCTGCTGGGGCTGAGGGGGCATCTGCTGCTGGGGGCTGGCTCCAGGGTGCTGGGGCGAGGGGCCTGGGCCTTGCTTCATCATGTGGGTATTGGGGCCCTGGTTCACCAACATCTGTTGGGCCCCGTTCCCAGGCGGCATGCCCATCTCCTGGCCCCCGGGTCTGTCTTGCAAGGAGTTGGCTGCTCCAGGGGCCTCCTCAGCCCCAGTACCCTGCMCTGCCTCGGGGTGAGACATCCTTCTGGCTGCCCCAGCCATCTACATAGGTAGAGCAAGAGAATACTTTATTTATACACACAGAGGAATTCATTAGTCCACACAGACAAATTCAACAAGCATAGAACATTCACAAGACGATAACAATAAATATGATATATAAAAATGTCAAACATCCAGATAGTGTGTCCAACCTGTGGATTGACGATGAGGGGCATCCCTCTGGGTTTGTCTGGAGAGGGAGGCACTCCTCCGTGCCCCTGGAGGTTGATCATGACAGGCATGTTGCCCTGTTGGGACCCGGGTATCCTCTGGGCCTCCCCGGGATTCAACATGCCCCTGGGGGGGTGCTGCCCGCCTGGAGGGAGGGGCATCCGGCTCTTAGCCTGCTCCTGCTGCATCTTCATGATCATCAGCATCTGCTGCTTTAACACAAGGAACCAATTATCTAGATTATCCATAGTCCAAATGGAAAAGGTGTCTTTTCACCACATACACAAACGCAAGGCTGGAAGCAGCAAGTACACATTGGCAGTAGATTATACCTGCTGTTGCTGCTGCTGCTGTAGCTGATGAGGGTGCATCTGTGGCTGGACTTGAGTCGGACCCTGAGCTCCAGCTACCCCCTGCTGCTGTCCAGCAGGAACCTGCAGTCCCTGCATCTGCTGCTGTTGTAGTTGTTGTTGCATTTGCTGTTGTTGCAGCTGTTGCATTTGCTGTTGTTGCATATGCTGCATTTGATGCTGCTGCTGTTGTTGTTGCTGCTGCTGTTGTTGTTGTTGCTGCTGTTGCTGTTGCTGCTGCTGCTGCTGTTGTTGTTGTTGTTGCTGCTGCTGTTGCTGTTGCTGCTGCTGTTGCTGTTGCTGTTGCTGTTGCTGCTGCTGTTGTTGTTGCTGCTGCTGTTGTTGTTGCTGCTGTTGCTGCTGTTGCTGCATGAACTGCATGGGCACCTGCTGTAGGACTCTCTGGTCTCCAGGCTGACCTGGGAAACCTGACATGAGCAAAAAGGAGTGATCGAAAGCCAATCAACTATATAGAACAGTGTGAGTAAGCAAACCAAGAAGCATTCAAATTGCATACCTGCAGGCCTGTTGGTGAAGTCTGAGAGTTTGGGTCCGGAAGGGTCCATGCCCACTCCCTGTTCCCCACTCAGCCCTGGCAGCTCCGGGTCCTCCAGGCCAGCCCCCACATCCAGACCCCTGAGGAGAGAAGAATACCTCAATGACAAACCATGTCCAATGACAAATACCTTGTGCAAATATATACTTAACAAAAATATAAAATGCAACAATTTCAAAGATTTTTGTGAATTATAGTTCATATAAGGAAATCGATCAATTGAAATAAATTCATTAGGCCCTAATCTATGGATTTCACATATGCCACACCCACTTGAGAGCCATGCACACCCACTGGGGAGCAAGGCCCTGCAAATAAGAGCAAGGCCCTGCAAATAAGAGTTTTTCCCCACTAAAGGGCTTTATTACTAAAACCACATTGGTGGCAGCTTATGGTAGAGAAATGTACATTAAATTCTCTGGCAACAGCTCTGGTGGACATTCTTGCAGTCAGCATGCCATTTGCACACTTCCTCAAAACTTGAGACAACTATGGGATTGTGTTGTGTGACAAAACTGCACATTTTAGAGTTGCCTTATATTGTCCCCAGCAAAAGGTTGTACCTGTGTAATGATCATGCTGTTTAATCAGCTTCTTGATATGCCACACCTGTCAGGTGGATGGATAATCTTGGCAAAGGAGAAATGCTCACTAACATGGATATAAACAAATTTGTACACAAAATTTGAGAAAAATAAGCTTTTTGTGCGTATGGAACATTTCTGAGAACATTTATTTCAGCTCATGAAACATGAGACCAACACTTTACATGTTGCGTTTATATTTTTGTTCAGTATAGTTCTTAATTTCAATAAAATCCAGGTGCTTACCCTAGCCCCTCGACCGGCTGCTGTCCCTCCCCTACTTTGGGCTTCTTCTTGCGTGGTGGTTTCTTCTTCTTGGGTTTGGCCTGGCCAGGTCCTCCAGCCGCCTGCTTCCCCCCAGGTCCAAACTGACTGGCAGAGATGTCACTCTGAAGCAGGTTGACCAGGAGAGGACTGGTTAGTGTCACATCCTTGTTCACTGGAAACCCCCCTGCCTGAGCACACGGCCCTCCCATGGGCATCTGACCCCCAAACTGGGGGTTGAAGTTCATCCCATGACCAGGGAAGTGGCCATTGCCCACCTGCATGTGCTGAGGGACTCCAATTCCCATCATGCCTTGTTGYTGAACCTGCATGTCCGGGAGCATCTGTTGGACACCGCCCATGTCGCCTGTAGCACCGCTGGGGTCCCCGAGAGCGTGTGGGTGTTGCTGCGCCGCCTGTTGCTGCTGCTGTTGCAGCATGGCTTGTTTTTGTTGGAGCTGCTGCTGCTGTAGCTGCTGTTGGACCAGAGGATGACCACTGGGGAGTCTCATCTGTTGACCCTGCATACCCATGGCCTGGTTGGGGTTGCCGCCAATGGGGACCTGAACAAATTAAGGAATGAGCGAGTGAAATAATACTCTTTAATGCTACCCAGAAGTAAAATTGGTGGATGGTTTTCCGCCAATCAAATAAAAAAGGAAAAAAAGTAATGAAATACCTGTTGGGGTTGCTGCTGGGTCATCTGTTGTTGTTGTTGTTGTTGCTGCTGCTGTTGTAGCTGTTGTAGCTGCAGTTGTTGTAACTGTTGGAGCTGAGCCATTTGCTGCTGCTGTTGATGCTGCTGCTGCGGAGTCATTTGTTGCTGCTGTTGGCCCACCTGAGGCTGCTGGAACTGAGCCATGTTTCCGGGCACGTTAGGAGATGGACCCCGCATCATCTGACCTGGCATGACCCCGGCTTGACCTTTCAAACCAAACGCCTGCTTGTTTCCTTGCATTTGTTGCATCTGTTCCATCATGGAGTTTTGCTGTTGTTGTTGTAGGAGCATCGCCTGGTGCCCCGGCCCTCCAATCATCTGGCCCTGGCCCTGCTGTGGCATCAGCTGTTTGGGTGGGGTCATGCCTCCTCTCTGCCCTGGGTTGAGGGGTCTAGAGAGGACTGTCTGCCCCTGACCCCCACCTTGAACCATCTGGCTGGGGGACGAGGACACGGGCTGGCCCTGGAGGTCCATCATCTGGGACTGGAGGCCTGGCTGGGGCTGGCTCATACTGGACCCGGAGTTGGTGCCTTGGGGCTGGCCAGCCATGCCACTGTGGAGGCCCATGACATTGGGCTGGGAGTGTGAGGGACCCTGCATGGTGTTGGGGGTGGAGGCTGATGACTGGGCTCCTGAAATCAGATTGTGACATAAGAATGACACTGACGAATGCAGTCTAAATCATATCACTGTGTTGTCTGCTCTTAGGCATTTTTCTATGGTATACAGTATATCTGAACGGTATGTGCTGATCTATTCTTTGTCTTGTACCTGTGTGGGCCATAGTCTGGCTGCTCTGGGGATTGGCTCCTCCCCCTGGGGTTCCTGGGGCGCTAGTCACCTGACCCTGGGCAAAGTTCTGGTTCCCTGAGACGCTAGGGAACCCCATGGGCAGACGTTTGGGCATGCCTGTGATCAAACATCACCATGGGGAACTTCATCAGCCCAGCTAACATGGTCATTATAGTGAGTCTGTATTACACTAACTGTCCGAGTACTACTTTGAGTTAAGCGTGAATTGTGATACCAGTAGGGCCAGGACGATACCAGTATCATAATACACGCTAGTATGTGGCAAGGAAAGAAAACACGAAGCAGATATCATTTCTTTAGGAAAACATCCCCAATGTTGGAAACAAACATGTTGTCATCCAGAATCACATACATTTATTTTTCACGCTATAGCACACAACATTTTAYATACAGCAGGTTTTTAAAAGGACCAAAGTGTTATCTGTTTCGTGTTTTCATTTTTGCCATGGAAAGAAATATTGAAATAGTCACATTCCTAGTTAACAGCAATTCAACTACAAAGGTAATGCCACAGGAGATGGTCTGTGGCCATGAAACAAACATACTCTATGAAAGTGAATGAATCATTTGTAGTCATCCACAATGGTTTAGTTTCTTACCTCCCATTCCTCCTTGATGAACCTGAGGTCCAGGTTGCCCATGTTGGGGCATTCCTATGAACCCTTGCTGCATGTTACCCTGCTGTCCCATCACCACCCTGCCCGGTGAGCCCACCCCTTGAGGGAAACCCTGTGGGGCCATAGATCGCGGGCCTAGCTGGGCCTGACCCATCATGGGAGGAGTCCCTGGAGAACCCTGCTGGAAGGGGGAAGATGAAGACCCAGGGGACTTGGCTGTGAGGTTACCCTGAGGCCCTGCTGATTGAGGCAGATGAGGTCTAGGGAGTCCTGCCACCCCTCCAAGCACACCTTGGGGACCTTTAGGTTGGGGGGCTGCAAATTGACCAGCCCCTGACTGCTGCTGTTGCTGGAGCTGCCCCATAGCATTAAACACCTGGCCAGCCTGCTGGCTACCAAACGGGTACGGAGGTGGAGGGTGGCTGGGGGTCTGCACCGTAGCCAGGGAGGGGGGACGTTGACCCATCTGGACTTGGGGAGGGGCCTTCCTCCAGGCTGTTGGGCCCATGGGTCCTCCCTGGGCTGGAGGGGGCTGGAGGACCCCTGAGGGGAGCTGGTTCCAGCCGGAGGGTACAGGCATCTGGCCGGAGGGATTGAAAGGGGGACGGGGGCCACCAAGCTGGGAGAGCTGGGCCTGTTGCTGAGCCTGCTGCAGCTGCTGGAGGGCGGCTGGGTTGAGCTGCCGCCCTGCCTGCATGACCTGTGGTCAAAATACAGCCTTTATAAATGCAATCAACTCCTGATACAGTTGATCCTTTCATTACTTGGTAGAATTAATAGTGATTATAAACATGGTTATTGTTGAGCTCMATTAGTGATTATATACCTGAATGTGGTGAGCAGCCTGGGGGGGCATGGGGCCTTGGCTGTGGGGGCCAGCCTGGGGATGCTGAAGCTGCTGCTGTTGTAAGGACATCATGGGGTCCATTGCATCTGAAGGAGGGGAAAAACGTATACATGTTCACTACCTCTGAACAAGTTGCATATATTCTGGATGCGTGAATGAGTTAACTGGTTGGTTATTAAGCAAGTATGTCCTCACCAGTCTGCGAAGGGGGTCTGGGGTGCATCTGGCCACTGCTGCTGGGGACCATGGCCTGGCCAGACATACCGGGGCCAGGGGGGACCATCGACGGGTTGCTCATTCTCATGCCTCCTATGAGAGATTWTAGGGCTTGACATGAACTTTTTTAGCCACCTGTCCTACTTGTCTGAAGGACCTMTTTTTTTGTTTTCCAAAAGCTCATGTCACTTGGCTCATATCAACACCCTTATCCCAGAAACCCTAGACCCACTCCAATTTGCATACCGCCCCAACAGATCCAGATGCAATTTATATTGCACTCCACACTGCCCTTTCCCACTTGGACAAAAGGAACACCTACGCGAGAATGCTATTTGTTGACTACARCTCAGCATTCAACACCATAGTGCCCACAAAGCACATCACTAAGCTAAGGGTCCTAAGACTAAAAACCTCCCTCTGCAACTGGATCCTGGAATTCCTGACGGGTCGCCCCCAGGTGGTAAAGGTAGATAACAATACATCTGCCACGCTGATYCTCAACACAGGGGCCACACAGTGGTGTGTGCTCAGTCCCTCCTGTACTCCCTGTTCACTCATGACTGCATGGCCAAGCACAACTCCAACACCATCATTAAGTTTGCAGACGACACAACAGTGGTAGGCCTGATCACCAACAAGACAGCCTATAGTAGAGGTCGACCGATTAATCGGAATGGACGATTAATTAGGGCCGATTTCAAGTTTTCATAACAATCGGAAATCGGTATTTTTGGACACCGATTTGGCCCCCCMMAAAAAMAACACTTTATTTACACCTTTATTTAACTAGGCAAGTCAGTTAAGAACACATTCTTATTTTCAATGACGGCCTAGGAACGGTGGGTTAACTGCCTTGTTCAGGGGCAGAACGACAGAGTTTTACCTTGTCAGCTCGGGGATTCAATCTTGCAACCTTACGGTTAACTAGTCCAACGCTCTAACCACCTGCCTTACATTGCACTCCACGAGGAGCCTGCCTGTTAGGCGAATGCAGTAAGAAGCCAAGGTAAGTTGCTTGCTAGCATTAAACTTATCTTATAAAAAACAATCAATCAATCCTAATCACTAGTTAACTACACATGGTGATGACATTCTAGTTTATCTAGGCGTGTCCTGCGTTACATATAATCGATGCGGTGCGCATTCGCGAAAAAGGACTGTCGTTGCTCCAACGTGTACCTACCCATAAACATCAATGCCTTTCTAAAATCAATACACAAGTATATATTTTTAAACCTGCATATTTAGTTATATTGCCTGGTAACATGAATTTCTTTAACTGGGAAAATTGTGTCACTTCTCTTGCAACAGAGTCAGGGTATATGCAGCAGTTTGGGCCGCCGGGCTCGCTGCAAACTAATTTGCCAGAACTTTGCGTAAATATGACATAACATTGAAGGTTGTGCAATGTAACAGGATATTTAGACTTATGGATGCCACCCATTGATAAATCCGGAACGGTTCGTATTTCACTGAAAGAATAAATGTTTTTTTTTCGAGATGATAGTTCCGAATTCTACCATATTAATGACCTCAGGCTTGTATTTCTGTGTGTTATTATGTTATAATTAAGTCTATGATTTGATAGAGCAGTCTGACTGAGCGATGGTAGGCACCAGCAGGCTCGTAAGCATTCATTCAAACAGCACTTTCGTGCGTTTTGCCAGCAGCTCTTCGCAATGCTTCAAGCATTGCGCTGTTTATGACTTCAAGCCTATCAACTCCCGAGATTAGGCTGGTGTAACCGATGTGAAATGGCTAGCTAGTTAGCGGGGTGCGCGCTAATAGCGTTTCAAACGTCACTCGCTCTGAGACTTGGAGTAGTTGTTCCCCTTGCTCTGCATGGGTGGCTGTTGTCGATGTGTTCCTGGTTCGAGCCCAGGTAGGAGCGAGGAGAGGGACGGAAGCTATACTGYTACACTGGCAATACTAAAGTGCCTATAAGAACATCCAATAGTCAAAGGTATATGAAATACAAATCGTATAGAGAGAAATAGTCCTATAATTCCTATAATAACTACAACCTAAAACTTCTTACCTGGGAATATTGAGGACTCATGTTAAAAGGAACCATCAGCTTTCATATGTTCTCATGTTCTGAGCAAGGAACTTAAACRTTAGCTTTCTTACATGGCACATATTGCACTTTTACTTTCTTCTCCAACACTTTGTTTTTGCATTATTTAAACCAAATTGAACCAAATGTTTCATTATTTATTTGAGGCTAAATWGATTTTATTGATGTATTATATTAAGTTAAAATAAGTGTTCATTCAGTATTGTCGTAATTGTCATTATTACAAATAAATAAAATTTAAAAATTCATTAAAAAAAAGAAAATTTTAAATCGGTATCGGCTTTTTTGGTTCTCCAATAATCGGTATCGACGTTGAAAAATCATAATCAGTCGACCTCTAACATATAGGGAGGTGGTCACAGACCTGGCAGTGTGGTGCCAGGATAACAACTTTTCCCTCAACGTGATCACGACAAAGGAGAGGATTGTGGACTACAGGAAAAGGATTACCGAGCACACCCCCATTCTCATCGACGSGGCTGTAGTGGAGCAGGTTGAGAGCTTCAAGTTCCTTGGTGTCCACATYACCAACAAACTAACATGGTCCAAGCACACCAAGACAGTCGTGAAGAGGGCATGACAAAATCTATTCCCCCTCTTGAGACTGAAAATATTTGGCATGGGTCCTCAGATCCTCAAAAAGTGCTGCAGCTGSACCATCGAGAGCTTCCTGACTGGTTGTATCACTGCCTGGTATGGCAACTGCTCAGCCTTTGACCGCAAGGCACTACAGAGGTTAGTGTGTATGGCCCAGTACATCACTGGGACCAAGGTGATTGGCCACCCTTGGTAGTCGATAAAATATTGCAACATTACGATTACAACCAAATGCTTTGTCTTTATAAAATAATTGCCTCCAGGGCTTGAAATGAAGGGCGTCCCGTCATCCCAGKGGCGATAAATATGTCTTTGGTTCAAAATACTCTGAGATGGCAGATCCAAAATTCATAATACCACTGCACATTAAAACATGTAAAAATGCAAAATATACTAAATAAAGCAATGAGTCTGATACAACAGATCAGACCATTCAGCTTAAAATGTTGATCAAGTTTTATTTCTTCATATTATAAGCTCAACAATGTGCACATGGCTGTAGGCTACACGCGTATGTTCCAAAATGCAATTAGCGGGAAAACATATGACAGAGATGAAAATATCCGTCAGAAATTAAGGGGAGATCTAATGATGCATCAACTAGCATGGTTTACTAATATGACTAGGATTATCACCAACTAGCATGGTTTACTAATATGACTAGGATTATCACCAACATTTCTCAACTAGCAGGTTTACTTAATATGCTAGGATTATTATCAACTAGCATGGTTTACTAATATGACTAGGATTATCATCAACTAGCATGGTTACTAATATGATAGTAATTATCACAACAGCATGGTTACTAATATGACTAGGATTATTATCAACTAGCATGGTTTACTAATATGACTAGGATTATATCAACTAGCATGGTTTACTAATATGCTAGGATTATCATCAACTAGCATGGTTTACTAATATGACTAGGATTATCACCAACTAGCATGGTTTACTAATATGACTAGGATTATATCAACTAGCATGGTTTACTAATATGACTAGGATTATCATCAACTAGCATGGTTTACTAATATGACTAGGATTATATCAACTAGCATGGTTACTATTATGACTAGGATTATCATCAACTAGCATGGTTTACTAATATGACTAGGATTATATCAACTAGCATGGTTTACTAATATGACTAGGATTATATCAACTAGCATGGTTTACTAATATGACTAGGATTATTATCAACTAGCATGGTTTACTAATATGACTAGGATTATATCAACTAGCATGGTTTACTAATATGACTAGGATTATACCAACTAGCATGGTTTACTAATATGACTAGGATTATCATCACTAGCATGGTTTACTAATATGACTAGGATTTATCAACTAGCATGGTTTACTAATATGATAGGATTATTATCAACTAGCATGGTTTACTAATTGACTAGGATTATTTCAACTAGCATGGTTTACTAATATGACTAGGATTATTATCAACTAGCATGGTTTACTAATATGACTAGGATTATTATACAACTAGCATGGTTTTACTAATATGACTAGGATTATCAACTAGCATGGTTTACTAATATGACTAGGATTATCATCAACTAGCATGGTTTACTAATATGACTAGGATTATCATAACTAGCATGGTTTACTAATATGACTAGGATTATATATCAACTAGCATGGTTTACTAATATGACTAGGATTATTATCAACTAGCATGGTTTACTAATATGACTAGGATTATATCAATAGCATGGTTTACTAATATGACTAGGATTTATACCAACTAGCATGGTTTACTAATATGACTAGGATTATTTCAACTAGCATGGTTTACTAATATGACTAGGATTATTATCAACTAGCATGGTTTACTAATATGACTAGGATTATATCAACTAGCATGGTTTACTAATATGACTAGGATTATATCAACTAGCATGGTTTACTAATATGACTAGGATTATCATCAACTAGCATGGTTTACTAATATGACTAGGATTATCATAAAACTAGCATGGTTTACTAATATGACTAGGATTATCATCAACTAGCATGGTTTTAAATGACTAGGATATCATCAACTAGCATGGTTACTAATATGACTAGGATTATATCAACTAGCATGGTTTACTAATATGAATAGGATTATCACCAACTAGCATGGTTACTAATATGATATGGATTATATCAACTAGCATGTTTACTAATATGACTAGGATTTCAAACTAGCATGGTTTCGTAAATAGG
>NC_036857.1:4117264-4164437 GCF_002910315.2 Salvelinus sp. IW2-2015 | reverse complement strand
CTAATATGACTAGGATTATCATCAACTAGCATGGTTTACTAAATGACTAGGATTATCATCAACTAGCATGGTTTACTAATATGACTAGGATTATCACAACTAGCATGGTTTACTAATATGACTAGGATTATATCAACTAGCATGGTTTCCTAATATGACTAGGATTATCATCAACTAGCATGGTTTACTAATATGACTAGGATATTATCAACTAGCATGGTTTCTAATATGACTAGGATTATCACCAACTAGCATGGTTTACTAATATGACTAGGATTATCATCAACTAGCATGGTTTACTAATATGACTAGGATTATATCAACTAGCATGGTTTACTAATATGACTAGGATTATAATCAACTAGCATGGTTTACTAATATGACTAGGATTATTATCAACTAGCATGGTTTACTAATTAGGACATAGGATTATTATCAACTAGCATGGTTTACTAATATGACTAGGATTATTATCAACTAGCATGGTTTATTAATATGACTAGGATTATTATCAACTAGCATGGTTTACTATTATGACTAGGATTATCATCACTGCATGGTTTACTAATATGACTAGGATTATTATCAACTAGCATGGTTTACTAATATGACTAGGATTATATCAACTAGCATGGTTTCCTAATATGACTAGGATTATATCAACTAGCATGGTTTACTAATATGACTAGGATTATTATCAACTAGCATGGTTTACTAATATGACTAGGATTATCAACACTAGCATGGTTTACTAATATGACTAGGATTATTCAACTAGCATGGTTTACTAATATGACTGGATTATTATCAACCAGCATGGTTCCTAATATGACTAGGATTATTATCAACTAGCATGGTTTCTAATATGACTAGGATTATTATCAACTAGCATGGTTTACTAATATGACTAGGATTATTATCAACTAGCATGGTTTACTAATATGACTAGGATTATCATCAACTAGCATGGTTTACTAATATGACTAGGATTATATCAACTAGCATGGTTTACTAATATGACTAGGATTATCATCAACTAGCATGGTTTACTAATATGACTAGGATTATTATCAACTAGCATGGTTTACTAATATGACTAGGAATTATCAACAACTAGCATGGTTTCCTAATATGACTAGGATTATCATCAACTAGTATGGTTTACTAATATGACTAAGGAATTAATGCTTGGCCCTTTGGCTGCTGGACAATAAAATAACATTGACTTGAAAACCAATAGAACATGTTGGTTTCAATAAGTGTTTATAAAATAATCCCAACATTTCTGTAGACATATTTTAGCCTAAACTACATTGAAACAAGGTAACACATGCTTTTAAAAAATGACATAAAACATCAAGGTTTTAAACAATTARGTTGATGGTTAAATAGTTTCAACATGACGACTGCCTCCGCTCAGATTTAAGGTAGGTGATGTGCAGTGCACATCAGTGGACAGGCACTGTCCTTGACTCTCCGGTCTTGTGACAGAGTCACGCTAAAGGCTGAAGCCTTGATTCTGTCGACATACTTGAGGCACAGTTCATTCATACTACTATGGCTGACCCTGTAAAACACCTATCCGGTGTACTGTATGTGACAATAAAACGTATATATTTGTCAAACATAACTGGTGTTTCAAAACATAACCTATATTCAAGTAATTAAAAGTCTCATTAAAGTTTGGCTACATTTTCTGGCACCTCCCTCATGTCAGCATGGGTTTGGACATGAGGGTGTAGCAGATATGCATATCACCTACAATTTGACCTGTAGGCTTTTTTATTTATGTACATGAAAAATTAATTTCAATATTATTCCAATGTTGGCCTCTGGTCAGGGTAAAAAAGTTAGATATTGTGATTTGTGGGTGATAATTATATATATTTTTTTACTATTCGGACAACTTAAATCTATATTCTTCTTGTCCGACTACTTGTCTTGTCCTGGACAAGAGGACAATAGTTAATGTCAAGCCCTGGATTGGTATGGAGGTTTGTTTATATTTTAACAACTAAAAGATGAACAATGAATGTATATAGTTCAACTTGTCACTTACCTATCCTGGGTCAGTATGACATAATTTGAGTGTTAGGTACCTGGGCCTGGTTGTCCTGGGAATCCCACATCCATCCTCATCTGTCCGGGCGCGCCGATTGGTCCGTTCACTCTGACCTCCTGACCTCTGTTCTGCCCCATGGCCACGTTGATGGCTCCTTCACCTGGACGAAACAAAAACAAACATTAACAACAATCAGGGTCTAAGTACTTTTCTGGATACATATTATAAAATAAACCATAACTTTTGGGCCTGATCATAGCAGCAGCAATGACTATCTGCGTACTGTACATACCTTCTATCTGTACAGAGAGGATGCCCAGGTCTCGGAGCTGCTGCTGGTTGTTCTGGGCCAGCAGCCTGAGGCGCTCCGCTGCTTCCCGGGGAATGTTAAAGGTGACACGCACACTGTTCCAWGGCTCCACATGCTGGGGCTGGAGTCTATCAGAATCTGGGGAGGGATAAGACAGAGAATGAGAGGTACAATATCACATTTCATTTTCAGCTTAGAAATAATACAGAGGTCTGAAATGATGGCTTTCAAACATTGAATGTTTCCTGAAAGTAGTTTGACAAAGTAGGAAAGTGTTTAACCAGTTAGAAAGGTGCACCACCCATTACTAACCTAGTTCAAGCATACTAGGCATCCTGTTAAGGATGTTGTCAAGTTTCTCTTGTAAGTCCTCGTCATCCATATTTCCTCGAAAGGCAACAAAGATAGTGAAATCCCCCTCTCCGCCTCGCTCTCGAACTCCATCCTGCCGGTGCGAGATGTCATTGCCACGGTGACTGCCGGCATCTTCTCCGACTCCTGAGTCCCGGTCAGAATCTGATTCAGGGTCCCCATCTGGGACTGCTGTCCACTGGGGAAGCTCCAATGGGAGGTGTTGATGTGCCATCTTCCCCTCTCAGTAGGACTGGCGTGGGGAAGACTGGAATCGTTTATGCTATGGAACCAAAAGAGGACTTTATCTTCCATGATATACCCAATTGAGACAAATATTGTAAGTTATGTGAAAATGTATGCCATGTAATTAAATCTACTTTCAATAGAAAGGCCATAAGGAAGTGTCAATGTACAGTTCCAGTCAAGTTTGGACACACCTGCTCATTCAAGGGTTTCTCTTTATTTTTGTACTATTTTCTAATTTGTAGAGTAATAGTGAAGACATCAATACTATGAAATCAAACATATGGAATCATGTGGTAACCAAAAAAAGTGTTAATCAAATAAATATATATTTGAGATTCTTCAAAATAGCCACCCTTTGCCTTGACAGCTTTGCACACGCTTGGAATTCTCTCAACCAGCAACACCTGGAATGGTTTTCAAACAGTCTTGAAGGAGTTCCCACATATGCTGAGAACTTGTTGGCTGCTTTTCCTTCACTCTGCGGTCCGACTCATCCCAAAACATCTCAATTGGGTTCAGGTAGGGGAATTGTRGAGGCCAAGTCATCTGATGTAGCACTCCATCACTCTCCTTCTTGGTAAAATAGCCCTTACACAGCCTGGAGGTGTGTTGTGTCAATGTCCTGTTGAAAAATAAATGATAGTGGGACTAAGCCCAAACCYGATGAGATGGTGTATCATAGCAGAATCATGTGGTAGCAATGCTGGCTAAATCTGCCTTGAATTCTACATTTTAAAAATCACTGATAGTGTCACCAGCAAAGCACCCCCACACCATCACACTTCCTCCATGCTTCACGGTGGGAACCGCACATTCGTAGATCATCCGTTCACCTACTCTGCGTCTCACAAAGACAGTGGTTGGAACCAAAAATCTCCAATTTGGTCCGATCAGACCAAAGGACAGATTTCCACCGGTCTAATGCCCATTGCTCGTGTTTCCTGGCCCAAGCAAGTCTCTTCTTATTATTGGTGTCCTTTGGTAGTGGTTTCTTTAGAGCAATTTGACCATGAAGGCCTGGTTCACACAGTCTCCTCTGAACAGTTGATGTTGAGATGTGTCTGTTTCTTGAACTCTGTGAAGCAATTTTTTTTCCCCTGCAATTTCTGAGGCTGGTAACTCTAATGAACTTCAATTGAAGTTCTTGACATTWTCCGGATTGACTGACCTTCATGTCTTAAAGTAATGATGGACTGTCGTTTCTCTTTGCTTATTTGAGCTGTTCTTGCCATAATATGAACTTGGTCTATCTTCTGTATACCACCCCTACCTTGTCACAACACAACCGATTGGCTCAAATGCATTAAGGAGGAAAGAAATACCACAAATTATCTTTTAACAAGGCACACCTGTTAATTGAAATGCATTCCAGGTGACTACCTCATGAAGCTGGTTGAGAGAATGCCAAGAGTGTGCAAAGCTGTCATCAAGGCAAATGGTGGCTACTTTGAAGAATCTCAAATATAAAATATATTTTGATTTGTTTAACACTTTTTTGGTTACTACATGAGTCCATGTGTTATTTCATAGTTTTGATGTCTTCACTATTATTCTACAATGTAGAAAATAGTACAAATAAAGAAAAACCTTTRAATGAKTAGGCATGTCTAAACTTTTGACTGGTACTGTACATCAAAGATATAGTCTTGACTTGTTACAGATTTGATGAGAGCAAGAAGAGAGATAGGCTCACTAAAACTATACAACAAGTGGCGTAACACATACATTTAAACAGCATGACCTTGCAAACACAAGCAAGGAAGTGTCAAGATATTTCTTGACCACAATAATGGATAACAAATTACTGACCTTGATTCTATTTGCTATGAAGGCAACAAATATATGTACAGTATAGTTGGAACTGTATATAAATCCTAAACAAGTTACCTATGTTGCTGGGTTGTGACTACATAGTACCCTAACCCAAGATGTAGTCTTAAGGAGCATACCGTTACTCCTTAAAAGGTCCAAGGTCCTTATGTATTTTTCAGAGGTAGACTGGCTTTGGCAGCAAAAAACTCCACCTAAACGTGAATCGATTCTCACATTGCAATATGGTTCTAGAAACATAAAGCTCTTTACTTCATATCACATCAAAATAATTTCACAAATGCAAAATATACACTTACTATATTCAGTGGAGGCTGCTGAGGAGAGGACAGATCATAATAATGGCTGGAACAGAGTAAATGGAATGGCATCATAGAAACCACGTGTTTGATACCATTCCACCAACTCTGTTCCAGCCATTACCATGAGCCCGTCCTCCCCAATTAAGGCGCCACCAACCTCCTGTGTTGCATGTACACTGTTTTCAACAGATTTATCACAGTTGCAGCCGACAGTATTTTTCAGTGACAATACGTTTCTCGAGGCCTTCTTCAGTTACACACAGGTGTTTGGATCATGCTAAATAGCAGTTCGCGAACAATCCCCCCCAACGAGTTTGATGAGCAGAGTAAACACAGGCTGTAACATGGAGATATGGCCGTGTGGGAACACTAATAGCCCTATAAAGTTGTGTATCAATTTAAACTGTTTATTTYTTTTCTCTCTCGCTGATATGAAAGATAAGGTTCTTGTGCTTCCAAAAACATACTGCAAGCGATGAGTGGTAATGTTAAATCCAAGCGTAGGGACTCGATGTCGATTAAGGCAGCCCCCTGCACCTCTCTGATTCAGATRGGTTGGGTTAAATGCGGAAGWCACATTTCAGTTGAAAACGTTCAGTTGGACAACTGACTAGGTATCCCCCTTAATGTAAAGAAACCGAGAGTCATGATCAAGGGCTAGTAGTACCCATGAGAATACCCCTGGTAACATTGTTGTTCAATGGAGCTAAGATAGCTGCCGATGTTGTCAAAAGTTTCGGGAGTTGTTAATTTACWGTATATCAAACAGTCTTTTTGGTTATAATTAGCTAGCTACAAAGATGTTTATCACAATCATTAACATGACATGTAGCTTTAAGCTATCCTAACGTTACCTAACTTGAGTAAACGAACACCAATCCAATGGCTAAAGTAAAACACCAATAATAACTATCTAGCGATATAATTCAAAATWACAAGCCAAGTTTTAGCAATAAATAATAAGAAGACCCCTACTACAAAATATGTAAAGCCACAGCACTATCTGGCAAAAGAGATTCAATAATTTCCTCGATTGGCTAAGGCGGTAATCAGAACGATTGATTGCAAGGCCTTCGCTAGCAGGTCATTGACGAAGAAGACCTGGCTTGTCAAGCCTGCATAGTGCCGCGCTAGCAAGCAAAAAAAAACTTGTAGTTGTCGAAAATGAACGTTAGAGATCACCGAAAAGCCAATTGATTACAACGTTTACATCACGACACACAGCTGAGCAAAAAAAAAATATGAAGGCCTAAACAGCTAGCTCTGGCTAGCAAGATCCAGTAGTTAGCTTTTAGCATTAGCTAGCTACACTTCTAACAGCTATTCACTATTCAACGGTTAGATGGCTAGCTTGACAATGCGTATTAAGTTATTTCATCATTTTCGTCCCGGTTACTGCTACCTATCTAGCTAGCTACAACTGCTAGCCAAATGTTAACAGGAAATATAACAATGCAATATACTTACCAGATAAATCCATTAGGGAGAAAGTCCAACGATGTAATATCTGATAGCTAACAAAACATGAACCGGGGAACAGTGGCAACCAACACCGCAACAGGAGAGGATTTCCAATCGGAATCCGACGAGATTTTTTCTTTCGGTTTTCTCTGTATTCTCAAAAAGAGGTACTCGCATACCTACGTCGTAATTCTTTGTGAATACATTCTGCGTTTAAAACGTAGCGTACGACCCACGGACTGTCGATGCTGTTTTTTGACTGGACCATTATCTTACTAAAATACGCTATTTGCGGTGGTGTTTGCGTAGCTGGAGTTGGTACCATCAAGAGAGGAAAAGGCGAAACTAGAGAGTTTACTCCGCTCAAAATCTGTCCATGAAAATAATAACCACAAAGTGAGGTATTTTTGTATGGAGGTCAATCAGTGTCGAACCAAATTTATTTTTTATTTTTTTCATACGTGAGGCCATAAAGAGCCCCTCTAGTAATTTAATAGGATATGTCATAAATCCCTCAAAGTTCAGCATGGACTGAAAATGGCAGCGATATTGGTCAGGGAGAAATCCAAATCAGTCTAATTGTAATTTATGGCAGTAGAGGCATAATCCTGATTAAATACAAGTAAGGCATGTGATATTACAGAAATTGTGTATCAGAATTTTTGTCAATCGAAAATATTGTCATATAATCATAAATACAGTTTATAGGGGGCTTATACCAACWGTATGTATACATATCCCTTAAACTATACGTAAACAGACAATACATTTCAAAATGGTTGTTTACTTGGAAAGCTGTGAGTTCTATTATATGACGCAATATTAGTACTTGCTGCACTTACAACTTGTCTAAATCCTATCATCAACAGATTTCAGCCAGTGTATGGCTGTGGATTGACTACAATGTTTGAATGGAATGTTGGTATATTTGAATGTTGCCAGTTAATTAGAAAAATATATGGAATAATTCCTCTAAAACTCTCTGGCTAGCTAGCTAATAAACATACAGTGCAGATACATTCTTCAAATTCTATATTTTACTCTGATCTTATCACAGCACTGCAAACCATGGTTGACCRAAATGGATTACCTTTATCCCATCATAAAAAGGTTCATGTCTATTCTAGTATTGTAATTCATATTTTTATGAGTAAAGCTTATTTGATCAAATAKAAGTTCCATAATGGTTATGTTCTTACCAATGCAATGATATAAGTGCATTTCAGCAATATATATGTTTTTGGAGTTGTCCTAGTAGTTCATGCGCGTATCTGCCCTCTCATTGGCTAGAATGGCCCCACCTGATCTTGCCTTCTCCCGCTTGCCTTCCATCAATCAATCAAATGTTTTTATAAAGCCCYTTTTACATCAGCCGATGTCACAAAGTGCTATACAGAAACCCAGCCTAAAAGCCCAAACAGCAACAACGCAGATGTAGATGTAGAGTACATGTCCATCTTTGAGGATATGCATTTCCATTGTTAGAAGCGGTCAATTGACTTACTTGTCAATATAATAGATAATCTTCAGTACAATTTATTCTAATGACAGTTAACTCGATTGGCTGAAAGGGGTTTAAATAAGTAAAAATCACAACCAATAAGTGAAATGCTAGGCTGAGGTCGATGGAGGAGAAACTTTTACCAAAGACAATTTAAATACTCTGTGATTTTACTATTTATTATGGATTTATTATAGGGACACTACTTGGCCTTATTTTGCTTACACACTAATAATCTTGTCAARCAACAAATACAGTAGATGTAAGCAAGTGTTTACATCGACGGGGCTGCAGGCAGTGGAGAGGGCCATGAGCTTCAAGTTCCTCGGTGTCCACATCACTGAGGACCTATCATGGTCCTCTCACACCAGCAGTCATAAACAGCTTCTATCCCCTTGCCATAAGACTGTTAATTGGCTAACAGCTCCCCCTCACATCTACACTGCTGCTAAAATGATTATTGATTAGCTAGATTTATTACTACCACTACGCTAGTGTTCATTGATTGATTGCCATTACAATTAGTATACATCTACAGTATTTCTCCTGCTACTGGTCACTATTACTCCTGTTTATATGTACATATTATCATTAATACATTACCATAAGWATTTATATATTCCTGATACCAGTCACTTTTAAGCCATGTTGACATGTATATCCATCTATCACACCTACACTGACACATGCACACTCACACTATAAGACCCACACACTTACATAAACACCCACCACTTATGTTGCTGCCATACTGTTTATTATTATCATTATTAATCCTGCTACCAGTCACTTTCTTCTAATCCCTCCATACATGTACAGTACCAGTCAAAGGTTGGACACCACCTACTCATTCCAGGGTTTTTCTTTATTTTTACTATTTTCTACATAGTAGAATAATAGTGAAGACATCAAAACTATGAAATAACACATATGGAATCATGTAGTAACACACAAAAAGTGTTAAACAAATCAAAATATATTTGAGATTTGAGATTCTTCAAAGTAACCACCATTTGCCTTGATGACAGCCCTGCACACTCTTGGCATTCTCTCAACCAGCTTCATGAGGTAACCTGGAATGCATTTCAATTAACAGGTGTGCCTTGTTAAAAGTACATTTGTGAAACTTCTTTCCTTCTAATGCGTTTGAGCCAATCAGTTGTGTTGTGTCAAGGTAGGGGTGTATACAGAAGATTGCCCTATTTGGTAAAAGACCAAGTCCATATTATGGCAAGAACAGCTCAAATAAGCAAAGAGAAACGACAGTCCATCATTACTTTAAGACATGAAGGTCAGTCAATACGGAAAATTCAGAACTTTGAAAGTTCTTCAAGTGCAGTTGCAAAAACCATCAAGTGCTATGATGAAACTGCTCTCATGAGGACAGCCACAGGAATGGAAGACCCAGAGTTACCTCTGCTGCAGAGGATACGTTTTTTAGAGTTACCAGCCTCAGAAATTGCAGCCCAAATAAATGCTTCACAGAGTTCAAGAAACAGACACATCTCAACATCAACTGTTCAGAGGAGACTGTGTGAATCAGGCCTTCATGTTTGAATTGCTGCAAAGAAACCACTACTAAAGGACACAAATAAGAAGAAGAGACTTGCTTGGGCCTAGAAAACACAAGCAATGGACATTAGACTGGTGCAAATCTGTCCTTTGGTCTGGTGTCCAAATTGGAGATTTTTGGTTCCAATCCCGTGTCTTTGTGAGACGCAGTGTGGGTGAACGGATGATCTCTGCATGTGTGGTTCCCACCGTAAAGTATGGAGGAGGATGTGTGATGGTGCTTTGCTGGTGACACTGTCTGTGATTTATTTAGAATTCAAGGCACACTTAACCAGCATGGCTACCACAGGATTCTGCAGCAAAACGCCATCCAATCTGGTTTGSGCTTAGTGGGACTATCATTTGTTTTTCAACAGGACAATGACCCAACACACCTCCAGGCTGTGTAAGGGCTATTTTACCAAGAAGGAGAGTGATGGAGTGCTGCATCAGATGTCCTGGCCTCCACAATCCCCCGACCTCAACCAAATTGAGATGGTTTGGGATGAGTCGGACCGCAGAGTGAAGGAAAAGCAGCCAACAAGGTCTCAGCATATGTGGGAACTCCTTCAAGACTGTTGGAAAAGCATTCCAGGTGAAGCTGGTTGAGAGAATGCCAAGARTGTGCAAACCTGTCATCAAGGCAAAGGGTGGCTATTTGAAGAATCTCAAATATATATTTATTTGTTTAACACTTTTTTGGTGAGTACATTCCATGTGTTACTTCATAGTTGATGTCTTCACTATTATTCTACAATGTAGAAAATAGTAAAAAATAAAATAAAAACCTTTGAATGAGTAGGTGTTCTAAAACTTTTGACCCGTCATGTATACTGAACAAAAATATAAACGCAGCATGTAAAGTGTTGGTCCCATGTTTCATGAGCTGAAATAAAAGATCACAGAAATGTTCCATATGCAAAAAAATCTGTGTGTTGACATCCCTGTTAGTGAGCGTTTCTCCTTTGCCAAGATAATCCATCCACCTGACAGATGTGGCATATCAAGAAGCGGATTAAACAGCATGATCGTTACACAGGTACACCTTGTGCTGGAGACAATAAAATGCCACTAAAATGGCCAGGTTTGTCACACAACAATGCTACAGATGTCTCAAGATTTGAAGGAGCATGAAATTGGCATGAAATTGTCCACCAGAGCTGTTGCCAGAGATTTGAATGTTCATTTCTCTACCATAAGCCGCCTCCATCGTTTCAGAGAATTTGGCAGCACATTCAACCGGCCTCACAACGGCAAACCACGTGTAACCACGCCAGCTCAAGACCTCCACAYCCGGATTCTTTATCTGCAGGATCGTCTGAGACCTGCCACCCGGACAGCTGAGGAAACTGAGGAATATTTATGTCTGTAATGAAGCCTTTTTGTGTGGAAAAACTCATTCTGATTGGCTGGGCCTGGCTCCCAAGTTGGCGGCCCTATTCCCTCCCAGGCACACCCATAGCTGCGCCCCTGCCCAGTCATGTGAAATCCATAGATTAGGGCTTAATACATTTATTTCAATTGAATGATTTCCTTATATGAACTGTAACTCAGTAAAATCATTKAAATTGTTGCATGTTGCATTTATATTTTTGTTCGGTATAGCTTCCTATCTTATTTTGTGTTTTTTGTTTTCTTATTACTTATACTTTTTTTTATATTGAATTCTACACTTTTGTGTAGGGCTTGCAAGTTAAGCATTTCACTGTACTTGTGCACGTGACAAATAAATCCTGAACTTAAAAGATTTTCACTGGGTTCCTAGCTTATGACTAGTTTTAAATAATTTGCACCACATGTTTAAAACGTGATATTGACACAGCCATTTGATTACCTTTATAGTTTATATTTTGATAATAATACATTTAATGACAGTTCAGTATGTCTAAAAATATAATTCATTTCAAAAACATAGTAACATCCTTATATACACATATCTGTGTAAACATATTTATTCCATAACTGGGCCCTCCTATACAGTGTTTCTTCCAGTGTGAATTCTTACTTTTCAATACAAAGTACATAATGCGTAGCGTATACAAACAACCTTGTTACTGTGCAAACAAGTGGACGTTAAAATTTAAGACAAAGGAGAAGGAAASGCAAATAGCATCACATAAAACAGAGCCCATGTATAGGCCAGTCATTGCTCAACAAATGAGAAAATAAAAGATGCATTTATTTAATGCTTCATAATGGCATCAATGATTACTTATGTAACCAAGCAGTGTTTTATCATGGTTATTGGCATTTTGAAGTTAGATTGAAAACAGCCACATCTATTGAGGTATTAGCACAATGGTCAGTTAGGCTATGGATAAGAATTGGCCTGTGGTAGCATTTTGGAATACAAAGGGAGAGTCTTTTCATACGTGCTATAATAAATAGCCCATTGACACAGCAATATGGGCACAAAGACYAACATCTACTGTTTCACTAAAATACAATAATCATTCAATATATTAAAAAGTAAATCAGATAGCGCAAGTGTTGTCTCAACCGAAAACATCTGTGCAAATGACAAMGTATAAGCAAAATATGCTAATATAAATAGACAAAAACCATTGTACGAGCAATTGTTCATAACCTGGTCACTCTGACCATTCATTCTAAAAATATCCTTTCTGAAAAATGTTTGCAATAAGCTWTCAAACTACTCCCTTTCCAGTCATTACCCCAGATCACCTTAAATAATAATACAACATTATTTAAACCCAGTAGTACTAGCAATAAATAACATTCAATATTGAAGTGAGGACGGACGACATTCACGTGAAGAGTAGTGTGCGGTGTCCACTCTCTTTTTGAGATAAGAATATGATCTCTATTCTTTACAAAATGGCATCTAGTAACCTAGTGATTGTTCATAACAGGTTAGATATCTACAAGCTACTACACCTTTAGACTCAAGCCACAAGAATCCGATTAAGGACAGTCMCTGACTCAGTCACTGACTCACTGCCCATACAAATGCACACACAGTAAACAGGTGGTCTAAGCATAAATCAAGGTGTGTCAATATGTGACTAGCCAACTCCTGAGTGTTCACAAGGGAAGATAATGGAACTGAGCAGATCAAACCCATATGATTTTATATGCAGTGGCATTCACCGGCATTTTGAATGAGTGGAAGTATAACGACAGGCAGGGGAGGGGATGCTCAGCTAAGTTAAATGGGCCACTGAGGAGAATCTAGACGTAAGCATGCCATCTGTGTGTGTTATGTGTGCAAAGGAATGCGTGCGTATGTAGGAATGTGTGTGTGTGTGTGTGTGTGTGTGTGTGTGGTGGAAGGAGCCATTTCAGTTTCCGTCCTCTCAGTGTGTGTGAGCATAGCCATATCCCAGTGGATTTACAGTGAAATGTGCCTGGCAAAAGACAACCGAAAACACACAGCATGCTACACCCCGTGTGAGTAGTAGGGTATAACCCATTTCAGAGACTCATTACACATTTCTCCAGAACAACCAAAGACTGCTCCACGCCCCTCCATTTCCTGCACCTCTACTCCTCTTCTTAATATCCCTTAGTATCCCTCCTTCATACCTGTCCATAATAATCCCGTTTTTATCAGTCCCTTTGGGAATATCAGCCCTTTGGTGGAATATCAGCCCTTTCGAGCATCATTTTCCTCCAAAATACTGGCATCATATATAGACATTTGTCCTTCATACTCCTCAAAACCCTCTGTTTCCCTTTTGTATCCCTCACCCCTACACCCCCTCCTGTCACTCACCCAACCCTGGCGTAAAGAAAGGCTAGGGCATGTTCATGGACATGGTGAGGGCTGAGGCGTCTGCACTACGCGGGTCCTTCACCCCAATGATGAGGTCATTGGTCCTCCTGGTGCCCTCCACCAATGAGAGGACGTCTACCCTCTGCACCTGGTGACCTTTGAACTGCAGCACCTCCACATCCTCCTCCAGGAACTCAGCTGAAAGAGGGAAAGAAGTGAGGGAAGGAATAAAGATGAAAAACAAGTTTAGTGTTTAGACATACAGTACATGAATGTGATTATTTGTGGATGAAACAGAGACAAAGTTAGAAACTATTTCTGAAGGCCATACTCACAGTCCACCAAGAGAGTGTCGGGTTGCAACTGTGGGTGGAGTCTACCATATGCCAARCTGTCACTCAGGTTTTTACGAGAGGACAAGACGTTCATCAACACCTGGGTGATGCCACTGAGGGCCCGGTCCCCGTTGGAGGATCCCAGGGCCACGTACGTGCCACACAAACCCAGGCGAGGCCTCACTGCCGTGGGCACCAGGAAGGACAGGGGCCTCTTACCAGGCTGGATGACATTATGCTGCAGACAGAGACAGCAGAGAGAGGGTTATTCATATGCCCAATAACTGGTGGTTTAGATCAGGGTTTCCCAAACTCGGTCCTGGCCTGGGAGCACRTTTTGTTTTTTGCCCTAGCACTACACAGCTGATTCAAATAACCAACCCATCATGAGGGGGGCAGGACCGAGCTTGGGAAACCCTGGTTTTGATTGATTAAATCCAAGTCAAAGATAAAACCAGTCCATTATATGACAGGCAGTGGTACCGGGTTCGGAGGCTGAGAGGTCTGGGTCTTGTTGGACCATGAGAAGTCCAGGATCTGGCTGTTCAACAGGATCCCAGACGGTGTCACTATCCTACTGCCAAACGGACGGTTCAGGGAGCTAAAGGGAGATTGCAGAGATAACACCAACYGTCTTACAATCATCAAATATGTATAGTCAACAACTGCAATAACATTTACAGTAATAGATCAAACATATTACACAGTCCTCTTTTTCTGAACAAAGCACCCAGCATCTGAATACAATCATGACTATTTGGCCGATATTGGACCGCATCCTAACCTGAGTTACACATAAGCAACTTGACTCAAACCCAATGGTGGAAAAAGTACCCAAATCTCATACTTGAGTAAAAGTAAAGATACCTTAATAGAAAATGACTCAAGTAAAARTGAGTCACACAGTAAAATACTACTTGAGTAAAAGTCTAAAAGTATCTGGTTTTAAATGTATTTAAGTATTACAAGTAMATGTAATCACTAAAATATAYTTAAGTATCAAAAGTAAAAGTATAAATCATCTCWAATTCTTYATATTAAGCAARCCAGACGGCACGGTTTTCTTGTTTTTTTAATTTACGGAAAGCTAGGGGCACACTTTAACACTCAGACATCATTTACMAACTAAGCATTTGTGTTAAGTGAGTCTGCCAGATCAGGGGCAGTAGGGATGACCAGGGATGTCATTAGACATGTCCTGCTAAGCATTCAAAATGTAACGAGTACTTTTGGAAGTCAGGGAAAATGCATGGAGTAAAAAGTACATTATTTTCTTTAGGAATGTAGTGGAGTAAAAGTTGTCAAAAATATAAATAGTAAAGTAAAGTACAGATACCAAAAAAAACTACTTAAGTGGTACTTTAATSTATTTTACTTAAGTACTTTACTCCATTGCACAAACCTTCAAAGTCCAGGATTATTAACTCAATAGGAGATTGGAACAAACATTTTTGATTAATAATGTCTCTGAGGTTAAAGGGATACTTTGGKATTTTGGCAATGATGCCATTTATCTGCTTCCCCAGAGTCAGATGAACTCATGGATACCATTTTTATGTATCTGTGTCTAGTATGAAGGAAGTTAGAGGTAGTTTCGAGAGCCAACGCTAACTAGCATTGGCACAATGACTGGAAGTCTATGGTATCTGCTAGCATGTTTCTTTTCTGTACCTCATGACGGAGACAATGAAGTCGTCAGGCCCCATAACCATGACCTGACTGGCCACGGCGCCCTCCTCCAGGGCGTACGAGGGCATGTAGTGACCCGGGGGAAACGCCTGGGAATCATTGATCATCTGGCGGAGCAGCACTGCCTGGGACTTACTGAAGGACCACAGGTAGCACAACAGGGGGGGCGGTCAAGGAATCAACAAGTTAGCCAGCTTTATGATGGTTCAAAACATCACACGGGTCTGATGTTCACGCTTCACRGTGATTCATGTCTCAATCATCTTCTTATTTTGTTTGATCAAAGTGTCTGATGATGTAATGTGTTGATCAAGAAGAACCTACCTGAGCATCTGTGTGACCATGTCTGAGATGGAAGAGTCATACATGGGGTCTCCCAGCCCACTGGCCAGGGCCACAGCAATCTTCAGAGACTGGACAGAGACATTAGTAAGTKAAAATTACAGAAGTATCCGTGCTTTACAGATACAGTACAGTCGTGGCCAAAAGTTTTGAGAATRACACAAATATTCATTTCCACAAAGTTTGCTGCTTCAGTGTCTTTAGATATTTTTGTCAGATGTTACTATGGAATACTGAAGTATAATTACAAGCATTTCATAAGTGTCAAAGGCTTTTATTGACAATTACATGAAGTTGATGCAAAGAGTCAATATTTGCAGTGTTGACCCTTCTCTTTCAAGACCTCTGCAATCCGCCCTGGCATGCTGTCAATTAACTTCAGGGCCACATCCTRACTGATGGCAGYCCATTCTTGCATAATCAATACTTGGAGTTTGTCAGAATTKGTGGGTTTTTGTTTGTCCACCCGTCTCTTGAGGATTGACCACAAGTTCTTAATGTGATTAAGGTCTGGGGAGTTTCCTGGCCATGKACCCAAAATATCAATGTTTTGTTCCCGAGCCACTTAGTTATCACTTTTGCCTTATTGCAAGGTGCTCCATCATGCTAAAAAAGGCATTGTTCGTCACCAAACTGTTCCTGGATGGTTGGGAGAAGTTGCTCTCTGAGGATGTGTTGGTACCATTCTTTATTCATGGCTGTGTTCTTAGGCAAAATTGTGAGTGAGCCCACTCCCTTGGCTGAGAAGCAACCCCATACATGAATGGTCTCAGGATGCTTTACTGTTGGCATGACACAGGACTGATGGTAGTGCTCACCTTGTCTTCTCCGGACAAGCTTTTTTCCAATCCCCAAACAATCGGAAAGGGGATTCATCAGAGAAAATGACTTTACCCCAGTCCTCAGCAGTCCAATCCCTGTACCCTTTGCAGAATATTAGTCTGTCCCTGATGTTTTTCCTGGAGAGAAGTGTCTTCTTTGCTGCCCTTCTTGACATTAGGCCATCCTCCAAAAGTCTTCGACTCACTGTGTGTGCAGATGCACTCACACCTGCCTGCTGCCATTCCTGAGCAAGCTCTGTACTGGTGGTGCCCCGATGCCGCAGCTGAATCAACTTTAGGAGACGGTCCTGGCGCTTGCTGGACTTTCTTGGGCGCCCTGAAGCCTTCTTCACAACAATTGAACCGCTCTCCTTGAAGTTCTTGATGATCCGATAAATGGTTGATTTAGATGCAATGTTACTGGCGGCAATATCCTTGCCTGTGAAGCCCTTTTTATGCAAAGCAATGATGACGGCACGTGTTTCCTTGCAGGTAACCATATTTGACAGAGGAAGAACAATGATTCCAAGCACCACCCTCCTTTGAATGCTTCCAGTGTGTTATTCGAAACTCAATCAGAATGACAGTGATCTCCAGCCTTGTCCTCGTCAACACTCACACCTGTGTTACTGAGAGAATCACTGACATGATGTCAGCTGGTCCTTTTGTGGCAGGGCTGAAATGCRGTGGAAATGTTTTTKGGGGATTCAGTTCATATGCATGGCAAATAGGGACTTTGCAATTAATTGCAATTCATCTGATCACTCTTCATAACATTCTGGAGTATATGCAAATTGCCATCATAYAAACTGAGGCAGCAGACTTTGTGAAAATTAATATTTGTCATTCTCAAAACTTTTKGCCACGACTGTACATGCTGTAGACACCACAGTATACAGGGTTAACATTTACTATGGGATGCATGTAGTAATCATCAACCATTACTGATTAACTCAATGATCAGGTTGACACCCAAGTATTTTCATAAGTCATGTAAATGAAAKAGGGCGCAGTACCTCAGCAATCCAGTGGTAGGTGCTGTTGCGCGGGACCTGGCTGGTGATGTTGTAGCCTTCCAGAATGTTCAGAGCTGTGATCAGAGCTGCTCCTGCACTGGGGGCTGGGGCTGCCATCACATGGTGCCCTACACAACATCAACAACAGAGAAATGGATGCATTTAGCCGCAAGGTTGCAGGTTCAAATATCACATCTGGCAAGAATTGGGAGCGAGGATGCATCATCACAATATAATCGTGAAAAGATATTTGTTCAAAGGGAACCCTATATTTACCCTGATAGAAACTCTCGGCTGGCTGCTGTAGGATGGTGGTGTAGTTCCCAAAGTCCTCCTCAGAGAGAACTCCTCCTCTGGCTTGCACCTGTTAGAAAATACATGATTAAAAACCTCATYATAAACTGGGTGGTTCAAGCCTTGAATGATGATTGTCTGACAGCCGTGGTATATCAGACCGTATACCAAGGGTATGACAAAACATTTATTTTTACTGCTCTCATTTATTTGTACTGCTCTAATTACGTTGATAATCACCTTATAATAGCAATAAGGCACATCAGGGGGTTGTGGTATATGGCCAAAATACCATGGCTAAGGGCTGTTTTCACGTACTCCGCGTTGCATCGTGCTTAAGTASAGCCCTTAGACGTGGTATATTGGTCATATACCACACCCCCTTGGGCCTTATCGCTTAAATACATGAAACACATGATAATACCTTTCCATTCTGGCAAGTGTTGTGCTGATGGAATAAAGTTGACTAGATCCCTATAAATAAGGAATAACCAAGTGACGTCACGAGAAGCAGTATCTTTTGGAGCAGGATGAAGTTACCCCTATACACTGATCCAAGGACAGTGTTACGCTTTCCCCTCCTAATGGTTAAGGTTAGGATTTAGAGAAGGTAAGCTGATCCTAGAGATGTCCCTAAGTGCTACGTCTACCCAGAGCATATCTTTTAAAGTGGAGCCAATACAGTATTTATGAGTGCTTATACAATGCCAGAGGCTGACGGCCGGGAGACAGATGAGCTGCTTACTGCAGTTGCCATTTCCTGGGTCAGGTTTCCACTGTAGAACTCTGCAATCCCATTGGCTGCCAAAGCGTCCAAGATGGCGGCCAGGTCGGGTCGTCGGGAGAACAGGCCGGAGAGGGGAGGCTGACCATTGGGGAGAAACAGGGCACGGAAAGCCTCCGACACATTCTTGTCCTTTACCTTGGCCAGGGCCTCAGCTAGAGAGAAGGGGGGGATACAGAGTAGGATGAAGTTGCCCCTAGACACTGATCTAAGGAGCACCGATGCATAATATGTTTAGCATAATATCAATTCCTCATGTTTACCCAGGTCATGTGTAACATTGAAACCACTTCTGGCCACATCTGCTGCCATGGTGACTACATCCTTCCAAGGCATTCTGGGAAAAAATTMAAAAATATCCGTTTGGATTGTGTTATCATTACATTTTATGTCCTAAATCTGTAATCAAATATGGTTTAACAGACATTTGTATCCAAAGCCACTTACAGAGGTAGGATCTTAATTTGAGCCATTTTGCTACAGCAGAAAAATGATTCTGCAGCAACAAGAAATATGAATTATTATGTGAATGATAATTAAATGGACATTTTTGTAGCGGGTGATTCATTTTTCGCTAGGACAAATCAACTCTGAAATTTCAAAGTGGAAATTACAAACTTTAGAAGTGTTTTTAAGACTCAAATAGACTGTAAGTTTGCATTTCCTGCGGTGCAAAAAAATGATCAGCAAAAAAAGAGTGATCAAATTAAGATCCAACATCTGTGCATAGCTATATTTAGTGCATGTAGACAACATTGTAATCAAACCCACAGCTTTGTTCAACGCTGCACCCCACTCCTCCAACTGAGCCACGATAATGACCATGTATCACTGGAGTAATTATAGCTCCACTGTACAGGAGATGGACTAATAGTCCCCTTGTACAAGGCTGATACAGAGAATAACACTCTACTCCTGATAAACCCATTCAAAGGCTTGGGACTGTCTGTGTGCGCTAAACTGGAGCAAGCAGACCTCCAGAACCTATTAAACCTTGTGGAATTTAACTGGGGCTAGTGAGCTTCAATGCTCTAAGACAAAGAGACTTCATCRGTGATAAAAAGCCATGGAGACTTCACTTTACCTTCCGTAAAGCTGGTGGGCCTGGTGCATCCCACTGAGCATGCCCGGAACTCCAACCATCAGGCCAGGCTGGAACAGAGATAGTGAACATTTCCCGTGACTACAAATACCAGAACTCCAGGCCGACACAACACTTGACATTTAGCTGTAGACTAAGGCCGTGTTCGAGAGCATCATAAAGATTGCAGGCGACTGCCGACTGACTGATCTACAAATCACCTTGCATCATAAGTAACGACTCAATATTTTTTTGTAGAACAGACATGTCAGTCACAATATACCCATGATACATTACGGTTTTGATGCTCTCAAGCTCGGCCTGAGGTTATGATGAGGCTCTTACCTTGAGCTCCAGGTTGGTCTGTAACATGTCCTCCAGGATGGCAGAGGGCGCTGTCTCACTGAAGTCTATGACCCTGCTCTCGTTCCTACGGATGTCATGCACTAGCATCACGCCTCCACTGCAAATAACAAAGACCAGTGTTGTTCAACAGCAATAAGCACATCCTCTTCTTGCAGATCTAAGGGACATAACTCACACTTTGATTTGGATCCACCTAATCCTATTGACTATCTATTGCTGGTGATGATCTGCTGGTGTGACATGTGAAGACTCACCCGCCGATGCCGGAGGTGTGTGGGTGTATGATGCCCAGACAGAGAGCAGCAGCGATGGCAGCATCCACACTGGAGCCTTGCTTCTCCAGGGCCTCGAAGCCCAGAGATGTACACTGGGCCACGTCAGTCACCACTGCCCCCTGGTTAAAGATCTGACACACAGGGAAGAGGAGAGGGAATTTACTTAGATTGGGGGAGGGAATGAGGGTGGAGAGAGGAAGGGAGAGGATGGAGAGACAGAGAGATGGGTAGAGGGTAAAGAGAGGAAGATGGGCGGAAGGCAGACACACACACACCTGTGGGTCTCCGAAGTAGATCTGCATGATGAGAGCAATAGTGACTCCTGTGGCAAAGGTGAGGCAGGCTGTGATGATGACAGTGAGGCCATCTCTCTGGCAGGCACAGCCCTCCGCTAAGGGGTCTCTGGTGGTCTCTCGCAGGGGTGTGATGTCATGGCTGGCCAGGTCAGAGGCGGAGGACGGGAGACGCTGCAGACGGGCTGACTTCAGAAACAGGTCTGGGTCTGGAACATTGAGGTCAGAGGTCAATGCAATTCAGGAAGCGTTTAATGGGCATGAAGGGCAATAGGCAGGCAGCAGTTGCCAGAATAAGTACAACCAGACCCATTATTTATATCTAAATACTGTATATGGCTCTGAGTACAACAACATATTGAACATCATACATGACTGTCTGGCAGACAAGGGAGRTAAAGGAGATGTCACTGCTATGACAGTGTTATGTAGACCTTATGACTGATGTTTTGGTTAACCACCTTATTGTCTGCTATGTCTCCACCGGTCTCTTACCCGTGTCTTGCTCGCTAAGGAAGTTGTCGTCATCTTTGCGTGATTTGAGAGTGTTTTCCCCGGAAACCACGTCATCCTCGGGTAACCGGGGGAAGCTGGTGATGCTCATGTAGTCCACCGGTGAGTAGGCACTTCCCAGGGTCGTCTCCTGGCTYGGGTCTTTCTCTGCCATGGTGCCGCTGGAGTACCCGGCCACGGCATCGTTGGCAGGGTTATACATGGCGGTGGTCCAGTTAACAAAACTAATGAATAGAGGAGTCAGCGCAACCTGAGCTCTTCTCTCTTGTTGACTTACAGCATCCACTGATGATGTTGTTCAGCAGACTTCAGGGTGAATTGTCTTCAGTKTTGCCTTTTGACTTCACACGAGATAGCCATGTAGCCTCAGCCTGGTGTGTTAAAATGTTGCAATTAGTTATGCTATTGGTCTGCAATAATACACKTGTTATTGCTCCGTTGTAACAATGTTGCACTTGATCCGTAACATTGTTGTCTGGCTCCCTCTAGGTCTAGGAGGTGATGCGGCAATTATTCATAGCCTATCCGATTCCATTCGCAAGACCTGTGGAAAGATCAAACGCATCTAATATCATTCATAGTTGAAAATAAAGCCAACACCACATGCATAACTTAATASATTGAGTATTAAAACAGTAGGCCAAATACATAGCCCTCTATGAATATTAGGCTACCAATAGTCTATGCTTCCACCGTGAAAGTGGTCGTGAAACATCAGCTATATGCGGCAAATATCTACCTAGGCCTAGAACCACAAAACCCGCGTAATGTGGTTATTAGATCAAATGTGTCAGAATTGATCGCGTCAGCTGCTCCCTGGGAGGGTTGTTGTWATCCCCTTGTTGATTTTCCAGCCTACGCTTCGAGATGCAACCTACATAGGCTACAGCCTACACTGCTGGCTTCCAGAAATTGACGCATCGCTAAGGTTACCCCCCTTTGCGACGGAATATTCTTTGCAGTAAAACAAAATTGTGAAATTCTTACCATTTGAGACAGACAACTGTATTCAAGCATCAACCAATTCAGATAGGACGTTCTTGTAGAATTTATAATGGAAGGAAGGCAGAACATTAGGGCTTTCCTGTAGCCATGTCCAGATAGAGAGCAGGGGCGTATTCATTACGCAGTCAATATAAAAACGTTATACAAACGTTATGTTGCAAAACGTTTCCTAAACGTTTTATTAAACGGAAGCGAACGAAACGGGGCGGGAACTACCTGAACTCGTCCAATAGAAACTCTCGTTTTGTTGCAAAACGTTGCAACTGTTTGGACTAATCATTACACCTAATATGTGATATCAGAGAGGAAGAAGCAAGAGGAGTTTACTTCGCCTAAAATCTGTTCACGAAAATAAGACTATGGAGTGAGGCATTTTTGTGTGGAGRTCACTAGTTAGGTTTCCATCCAATCAAATAAATTGTGATTTGAATTGGCGACACATTTTCGAGCACGTGATCAGAGGCGCAACTTGCGTTTAAGAAGTGGGGGGCATCATTTATTATTATTTTTTTTTTTTTTAATTATCCAGCAGGATAAACACTCTAAACAGCCTACCCCACTGCTCTGAGGCATCCGCATTGGTCCTGAAGCACACCGTTGCCTCGTTTTGTATCACATTCCAATGATAAAACTGGGGGGGACAGAAATGCAATTTCAGAACTGTCCCTAGAGAAAGTTGCGCCCCTGTTTTACATGATGATTATTATATCAATATTTCAGCCTAATGGCATTTCCACCATCATTTCTCACATAATTMATTTTACCAAAGATCTCCCGCATGTCGAACGAACAAATTATCTGTCTGCATTTATAAAATTGTACGGTAACTTCCTGTTTCGTTCACAGCTGTCATTTTTTTTTTTAATAGGCTACAGTATATATTTTCTTACTCACATAAAAACTGGATGGAAACGTGGTTATTGAGTGTCGAATCTGGTCAACAAAAATGAAATTGCTAATTTGATACGAGAGGCTTATTTGATCGAATAGAAGTTTTGTGATGGTTAGGTTGTTACAAATGTACCGATATAGCCTAAATTGATGCACATGGCATTTTGGCAACTTCGAAAAATACTACTTTATATCAGAGTTGTGCCTATCGTTACCACGCTTATCTGCCCTCTCATTGGCTAGAATGGTCCCACCTGATCTCGCCTTCTCCTTCCTGCCTTCCATCTTTGAGGACATGTATTTCCATTGTTAAATATGAGCGGTCACTCAGTTATCTTGTCAATATAATAGATGATCTTCGGTGATATGTAMGATCAGTGACATAACTAAAGCGAATGGTCACATGGTCACCACTGAAGGTAAGCCTACAGGTCACACAATGAGATGTGGTAGCCTACAGTTGTTGATCCTAAAATACAATATGGTCTCACCTTGAGATGGCAGGACTCACCTGCAATCAAACTGTTGGAATCTTACAGTCGGTGAACAAACACAGATCTCGTTGAAAACGTAACATGTAGGTATATTTACATATAGCCTACAACACCCCATAAAAAACATAAATAGGTATCTGGTTTAGCATTTACCTGAGACTGTGCTTCTGGAAGGGGAAGTGGTGTTGTCTCTTTACTGAAGTTGCAGAACTAGTTTCAGTAGGTTAGGGCGTGCTGTAGCAGATTACTGAAAGGATTGGAAACCTGAGGTTGGACAGACCGCCTCTCTCTCTCTCTGTTTATAGGCTACACCACCCTGCAGCTCAAGGAAATAGAATTAGGGCCACTTTCCACTACACTATATGACACAAACTAGGTCCAGGAGAGATACTTGTGTAAAGACACGGATCTAYATTCAAATATCTCTTTAAGAGACATCAACACCACATACCCTCCTCTGAGTGGTACAGTGTAAAGACAAAGGCTCTTGAAAAAATTACCTTAATACCAGTAGTAAGCATTTTTGCTCTCTTTAACAAATTGAAAATGAAAGGCTTTTAAAATATCCACACATTTGTGAATCATAGCATTAATCAAGTGTGCAACACTATGTGCAATATGGTTTAGATGAGAAGCTCTTGTATAATTTAAATTGCTATCCTTATTTTGTTAGTCTATGTACTATGGTATTTACGGTATGCTTGTGGGTCTGTGTGTCTATGTGCGAGTGTTTGTGMGTGTGTATGTGAGTGTGTATGTGTATTTTAACCCTGCTAGGTCGTACAATGTGTCAGCTGCTCAAAAACCCATACTTATTTTTCCCCCACAAGATTTAAAACTGGGACGTTTTTGGAGAGGCTGTTGTTTCTGTGTGTTTCTGTCTTCCCCATTTGTCTTTCCCAGCCATGTGACCATGTCACCCTTCCCCCCAGTCCTCACCCCCACCCAAGCTACCCTGTCCCCCCTTCCCCCCAGTCCTCACCCCAACCCCCACCCAATCTACCCTGTCCCCCCTTCCCCCCAGTCCTCACCCCAACCCCCACCCAATCTACCCTGTCCCCCCTTCCCCCCAGTCCTCACCCCAACCCAGCTACCCTGCCCCCCCTTCCCCCCAGTCCTAACCCCAACCCCCAGCCAAGCTACCCTGCTCCCCCCCCTTCCTTTCCCTCCAGTTCTCACCCCAACCAACCAGTCCTTCAGGTGTAAATGACGAGACGAGATTCAGGTTGTCAACCTGAGTGTTTATTGTTGTTGTTGTTGTTGTTGTTGTGTGGTACCTGCGTTTTTCTGAATGGATGTTGTATTAACCCATCCGTTGGTGGTTGCATAGGTCTTCACTGTCTATGGACTTGACTGTCTATGGACTTGACTGTCTATGGTCTTCACTGTCTATGGACTTGACTGTCTATGGACTTGACTGTCCACTCAGGGATGGAACAATTCAGTACATCACAAAAACCATGCAGAAATAGTGAAAGGCACGATCACCATAGATATCAGATACACCAATCTTTTTTATATGTCTATAAATAGTTGTTTTGACGGGGGAGGGGTGTACTCATTGAGATGGTACACGGGAGAACCCCAAAGTATCTTTAAGCTGCCATCATTTTTAGGGCGCAAAGCAGAACAAAAATAATCCACACACAATCAACCCCCTTTCTTTTAAAACATTAACATACTAGGTGAACAACTGTTCTAAGAACTAAACGGGAAAAAATACAAGCATATCTTTTTTTGTTGATACATTTCATTTCAGATTTTTTTTCAATCTATCTGCTTACTCCATCCTCTGTCACACCCCCTCTTTCTTCCTCCCTCCCTCCCCCACAACTCTCACGTCACACTAGACACACGTGCACCTGGTGGCCCCGCCCTCTCTCTGTGATTGGCGGGTTGCCACCCTAAACTCACACCTTTCATTAGTCCCACACTACATACTCAGAAAACAACAACTTGGAGATAACATGGACGTCAAGGTGAGAGGGTGATGGAAAGAAGGAAAATAACAACAAGAAAAAGAGAAAAACAGTCTCGCAGTGAGGACCAACAAGGCCTTGTTAGAGGTGGTGAGTTCCACACACACATACACACACACACACACACACACACACACACACACCTATGGTCTCTCATGTATAGGCCCCCTCCCCTCTCTCTTTGTAAAATGTCTTCATCATGTGAGTAAGAAGTGTGACCACAGAGATACTGTAGTATAAGGTTCAGAAAACTCTAGGGGTTAAGGAAGCATGGAGACCAGATGTGTRTGTATCTGTGTGTGTATGTGTGTGTGTGAGTGAGTCGTTACTGCAATCCACACACTGCGTCATTCATAGGATCAAACAGAGTTACATACAGTCATCATTTAAAACAGCAACAGAAAAATAAATATACATAATATTAATAATTATATCATATTAGTAGATCATTCAAACAAAATATAGTAATTTACAAGATAGTTGGCGATACGTTGAGTGGAACATGGTGGTTTGTGATTGAAGGGACAAATAAATGTTTCTAGTTCAGAACATCCTAAACAATAAGAACAATTTCTCACCTCACTCTCACTGTATCTAGAGAACAATTAATATTCCACTGCTCCCACAAATACATCTTTATACTTTCAAATATGTGTTGTGTTATGATGATGCCAGCATGAAATGATCCTGTGTTGTTACAAGTTATTACACTTTTATCCCCCTAGAGAGCAGTGTCTAATTGGACCGTTAACACATCTAACCCAAAAGCTCCAATAGGGTACATCTCAATTGGTCACATCTCAGTGTAGATTAGGGAAAGGATAAGTGGATAGGATGCCACTTTAGATTATTGAGATGCATCCTTACTGTCCCATTCAGGAAAGAGGCAGGGACAGTATTGTCCTCAGTCAAGATGGTAGCTACTTTAAGGACTCTAATCCTGAGTCGCTTTGACACCTAACGGCAAGGAGCATTACAACCTGTATTCTAATATGTACAAGAAAAATAATTGATCATTATTTGTCTTTTGAAGTATTTTTTTTTAACACACATCCTCTCACACTCTCACAGACCTTTGATGGTTCGATACAAAACAAAAAGAAAAGAGTAAACATCCCAAGGGAGAATAAAAGACATCACACATCACACAGCTAAAACTTTGACTCACAAAAATGTATGACAGTGCAAACTTACATCCATGTCTCAAATAATTGACAAATGTTAGTATATAGTCATATAGACTTCAGCACCATAGTTTACTATTGTAGTTGAATACATCTCAGTAAGCTGGATCTTAAGGTGGGGGACACTGTTACGGCTGGATGTGCTATTAGGAGGCCAGGGAGTGGGTGTAGAAGGTAAAGGGTCACTCATAACTCATTCTCTGTCCTTGAGCTAGTCTTTACTAGAAACACTGAGCAGTATCAGCCCGGTGGACATCGTGTGTGTGTGTGTGTTTGTGTGTTCACCCCGAGTCTCCTATCATGATTACCCTGTTGTCACTGAATGACGTGAAGTGAAAAGGGATTGGTCGATGTTATCTATTTCCCTGTTYGTCTTTTCATGGGTAAGGTTGTCACTTGGTTAATATTTAGTTAGGGGGAGGTGTCTTAATGCAAAAGCATCATAGCACAACAACATCAGTTGGAGCCCAATGTGTGTGCTGAGCAAATGTATATAGATTTTTTCTCAATTTTTTTCCTTTATACTATTCTCCTCAAAGTGTGAATCTTTCACAGTCATTCTGTCAAACTAGGCCAAGTTTTTAGGTTGTCAGCTATTTGGATGAAACGGTGTGCTCTCATTATGGGGCTGCAGGGAACAGGCTTTTCCTATCACAGACATCATTCAGAGAGCATTGGTTAGGCCTACCTTCTTCATAACTTTAATAACAGTAGCAGACAAACAAACAAACCAAAATATAATAAAGAGTTGCCATCTATACCGCCTTGCACCTACTTTAGCCTGTCATACCTTGTAACCTACAGGCAACCCTTGGCTAGTTTCCCTACATATATAATTATGGTACGTCCCAACAAAGTAATTTGCACAGGACATACACAGTTAACTATGCACAGTCATTGAAGCTAGCTATACTAGACTTCTTATGACCAGACAGCTCTGAATTACTTTCATGATCGTGTTGTAGTTGTTGAACAAAGACGTTTAGGAAATTAGGGAATCAGCTTCCTGCTTTGCAAGGCTGCCTGACTTGAGATAACAGAGTGCCTGTTTGTTTCAGCATTGGCAAACTTGTCTTMGTCACAGATGGCAAGCCAAATATGTAAAAGTAGCCAGTTAGGCATTCTAAAAACGAGCTATTGGTTACCCAGAAAGCTACACTACACAGTCAACTATATCTACTCKGGTTCCTCTGTCATCCTATCTAAACTCTCCAATTCGTCGTTTCTTGTCTTCTTTTTACTCTTTAGTCTGTTTTCGTCGTCCTCTCTTTCACCTTCCTCAACCTGCTTCCATCCCTCACATTGGGACAAGAGGAAAAACGCCTCTTCTGGTTTTTCTCCTCTCTCACTGTAATGTACACGGTATACCCTTCCTTTTTGCGAACAGATTTTTTWAATAAAAAAGTGTTTCGTAACTCAAACACTGCAAATAAAGGACAAGATGAGATGTGGGCAGCCTTTCCCTGTCTTCATTCATAACAAGTATAGCTACGTAGATACTCAACGGCTAAAATGATTACGTGTCCATGGGTGTACTATCTAATAAAGATTCCCTAAAAAAGCTTGTTCCCGCAGAAAGAGAGTGAGCATCTTTAATTACTCCTCCTTAGCCTGTCTGTCCCCCAACCTGATTAAAAGCATTAGGACGGCTGCAAAGGGGAGAGGGCCATGTGTTCCATCACAGTAAATAGGTGGACTTCCACTAGGAAGAGACAGAGGAGAGGAGTGTTTCAACTGAAATGGAGAGAGTAGATTGAACTTTTTATAGTTTTACACACATATTAGTTGCTAAGTAATATTTTTTTGCAAGTTTTTCAAAAATGTTTATATGTGACAGCTAACAACAATAGACTTAAGTAATTAGAGGGCTTGGTTGGGGTTTAGGGCCTAACATGGCACAGTAGCCTACGTAAATCAATTATTTGTGTGTGTGTGTGTGTGTGTGTGTGTGTGTGTGTGTGTGTGTGTGTGTGTGTTGTTTTGTGGTGTGTTGCGGTTTGTGTGTTGTGTGTGTGTGTGTGTGTGTGTGTGTGTGTGTGTGTGTGTGTGTGTGAGAGAGGATGATTTAGTGAAAGAGAGAGAGAGTGTCATGTGCTGTGTGTGCGTGTAAATGATTGCGTGTACGTTGTGTGCATGTGTATTTACATATTTGTCGACATGATGATATATGGTGTGTGTGCCATATAAATCTACCTGTATATATGTAAGGGGGAGTATAACCACTAATGCCCTCAGAGTAAATGGCTCCCTGTGTTTGTGGAAGCTCAGTGGCAGATGTTACGCTGGCAGGGCTGGTGCAGGTAGTGTTTTCTAGGCGTGGCTGCGTGGCGGGGAACCTGCTCCCTAGTGCGGTTCTGGCGCTGGATGCGGTTGCGTCCAAGTGGCGCCTCTCAATGCGGGCCTTGCCCCTCTGAACCCTGGCCACCTGGGTCACCTTGGCCAGGTACCAGCCTGGGCAGCGGCTCCTCGGGTCACCCTGTGGGCATGGTATTATGGACGGCAGAGGTAGCGGCTGGTTCTGCCACCCTGCTAGAGGAGGGGAGGAATAGGAGGAAGTGGGGGTATAGAACATTAGTCAAGCAGTTATGTGGTCCCGTGTGGCTCAGTTGGTAGAGCATGGCGCTTGCAACGCCAGGGTGTGGGGTTCATTTCCCCACGGGGGGACCAGGATGAATATGTATGAACTTTCCAATTTGTAAGTCGCTCTGGATAAGAGCGTCTGCTAAATGACTTAAATGTAAATGTAGCTCTCTCATAGAACTGTGGCTATGTGCCAGATCTATTACATGGTGACAAAGATATAATAAGGTGTCGGTCGGTCGGTCAGTCCTCACCTCATGCTGCCTGTCAGGCTGGTGATGCTTTCCTCCCCGACGATGGACAGGTTGCCGTTGGAGATCATGGACAGGTTGCTAGGGGAGACGTAGACGGACATGCTGGGGTGCTCTATAAGCAGATCCTCCATGGGGCTGGTCTCGGCCGTGGCTCCCTCTGCAGTGAAACAGGGGGGAGGGGTAACGAACCAGCTCTCGTCCATGCAGCCTCTCTCCGACCCACTACTGCCAGGGGACACAGATGGGGTGGAGAGCCTGGCCCGCCTTTTTAGGGATATGGGCGTAACGATTCCCGTGGCTAACGGGCTAGCAGAAGGGAGAGTGGAGAGGGGGTATGATGGCGCCACTGTCGCCGCTCGTGAACAAGCTTTGTGTGTTCTGTGGCGATTCTGATGTTTGGGGGGAGGGGTTGGAGAGGGGACGGGGCACTCAGTTCTGGTGGGTGTGTCTGGGTGATTTGATTGGTTGTTTTGTGCTTGCGCCTGTGCTATCGATGGCGCCTCTATCCCTCCCTCTACTAGAATCACACAATCAGCTTCCCCTGAGAACAGAGTAAAGGTGGGACCATGGAGGAGTTGGCCAATTGAGGTAGGGTGTATGTTTAGGGTGGTGTAGGTTAGGGGGAAAGGGGAAGGCAAAGGGGAAGAAGCCATGCAGGTTGTGGGGTCATTAAAAGGGGAGCACACACACGCACGCACACACACGCAGGCACGCACACAGACACACGCACACACACACACACCAGTGTGAGAAATGTCAGGATATTTTTTTTTAAATTGTAGAGGGGGGAGAAGAAAGGGTAAAGAAACACAAAACATAAAAATAGGAATAATATAATTAGTTACTTCGACCCTATAACCGCTTGGTCATGTCAGTGACAGTATTGTTGTACTGACTGTTTTGTGATGYGTTTCATTGGGGCTTATATAATTAGTTTGAGACGTGGCCTCTAAACTATTCAGATTCCCTTTTATGGAGATTTTAAACAATATATTAGCCCCCACACCCCCATCACTATATGGCCACACTAGAGAGGACTGAAGTGCTGACCACAAATCACCAAAACCTTTGACCTTAGAAAACGAACAGCTGATGTACATGCTCAACAGTACCGTCAATATCCTCACTTCTGTCCATTCTGGCATGGCCATCTAGTGACTACCATTTCCCTCTCCACTTCCAACCCCTTCCAACCATCCCTAAGGGAGGACTCACCGGGCAGGTTGACCAGCATCCATCCTTCCTCGTCAGCGTCGGTCACACAGGGGTTGGGCCCCTTGATCTCTGCGGCCACCTCCTCCACCTCTCCRAAGAACAGGCTGCTCAGAGCTTGGAACATGGCTAGGCTGGTTGGTCGGGTACACGTCAATGGGTAAAAAGTCAAGGGTCAGGGATCGCGGAAGTCAGGTTCTGTGTATAGTTGTAGTTCTCAAGGTATAGCTAGCTGCCTTTGTGTGTTTTTGCTACTTATTAAGTATTTTTGTAGTCTTATTTAGTTCKTTATTTCGCTTTGTCAAACAGTTGCCAGGTCAGGAAAGTGAGCACGGTTTTCTTGGCCTCTCTTTGCTTCAACCCTTTTCTTGTCTTGATCTCGTAGGTTGATTTTCTTACAGGACTCGACAGGCTTCCTTAGTGCAAATGTAAGGTTTTACTTGGTATCGCTGCAAAGGCCTGTGGGGAGACAAAAGAAAGACAGGAGACTATTAATAACAGCAAGAAAATATTTAGATTACAAATCCAAAGACAATGGGAACAAGTGGAGAGGAACATTAGAAAGCAGCGTTGCAAATCACAAAGTAGTAAAAAGCGAGATGAAGGAGATACACGATATGGCCAAAAATKGTGGATTTGACTATTTCAGCAATAGCTGTTGCTGACAGGTGTATAAAATTGAGCACAYAGCCATGCAATCTCCATAGACAAACATTGGCAGTAGAATGGCCCGTACTGAAGAGCTCAAGGACTTTCAACGTGGCACCTTTCCAAGTCAGTTAGTCAAATTTCTGCCCTGTTAGAGCTGCCCCGGTCAACTGTAAGTGCAGTTATTGTGAAGTGGAAACGTCTAGGAGCAACAACAGTTCAGCCGTGAAGTGGTAGGCCACACAAGCTCACAGAACGGAACCGCKGAGGGCTGAAGCGCGTAGCTCGTAAAAATCGTCTGTTCTCGGTTGCAACACTCACTGCAGAGTTCCAAACTGCCTCTGGAAGCAACGTCAGCACAAGAACTGTTCGTCGGGAGCATCATGAAATGGGTTTCCATGGCCAAGCAGCCGCACACACGCCTAAGATCACCATGCGCAATGCCAAGCATCGGCTGGAGTGGTGCAMAGCTCGCCTCCATTGGACTCTGGACTATGGAGCAGTGGAGTAATGAATCACGCTTCACCATCTGGCAGTCAGACGGATGAATCTGGGTTTGGCGGATGCCAGGAGAACACTACCTGTCCGAATGCATAGTGCCAACTGTAAAGTTTGGTGGAGGAGGAATAATGGTCTGGGGCTGTTTTTCTTGGTCCGGCTAGGGCTCTTAGTTCCAGTGTAGGGAAATCTTAACGCTACAGCATTCAATGACATTCTAGACGATTCTGTACTTCCAATTTTGTGGCAACAGTTTGGGGAGGGCTCTTTCCTGTTTCAGCATGACAATGGCCCCGTGCACAAAGTGAGGTCCACACAGAAATAGTTTTGAGATTGGTGTGGAAGAACTTCACTGGCCTGCACAGACTCCTGACCTCAACCCCATCAAACACCTTTTTGGATGAATTGGAATGTCAACTGCGAGCAAGGCCTAACATCAGTGCTCGACCTCACTAATGTTCTTGTGCTTGAATGAAAGCAAGTCCCTGCAGCAATGTTCCATCATCTAGTGGAAAGCCTTCCCAGAAAAGTGGAGGCAGTTATAGCAGCAAAGGGGGGACCAACTCCATATTAATACCCATGATTTTGGAATGAGATGTTTGACGAGCAGGTTTCYATACTTTTGTCCATGAAGTGTATGTGGCAAAATCACGTGAGCAGAACTGAACAAAAAGAGCCTTTCTGTTCCAGGGCTACTTTAATCATGTTGGTCAAGGAATCATTTATGAGGAAAAGATTAGAAAGTGTGATTGGTTGGCTGCATCTCAACAGTCTCACGTGTTTTCCTCACCTCCTTCCCTTCACCCGCACTAATCTGAAAGAAATTGAAGGGTAAACTGAAACCAAATGCACAGTAGGCATCCACTTATAATGCTTTCCCCTGTTCTGTGTCCTCAGATCAGTGCATATGAAGGGAAGGAGATGAGGAGAGGAAGGCACTAGAGTATTGAGATGCAGTCGCTTGAGACTGCAGGAGAATGTTTGTCTGGGTCATACTGGCTGACTGGAGACAGGCTGACTGATACAGGCTGACTGGAGACAGTAACAGTTTTACGGTTCTGTTTCAGCTGGTCAATTTGTCTTCAATCTACTAGCAAATTATGCCTAACAACAGTACGCACATTGTGGTGCTTATTGTACTTCAAAGGATTCAACTCAAGTTGGAAAATGTGTAACTATTGGGTAATTGTAATGTAATTCCGAAATGAATAACAAGTAAATAGCTTAATACGCGTAAACAATCACAATAGTCTTTTCTCAATAGGATCATAAAATGTATGCATGCAGTTAGAATCTGTAAGACACTCTGACACAAATGCCAACAGATAGATTGCTTCTTTCAGATGAGTTCTTTGAATTGGGTTGTAATGAAGGAACTTAGATTAAAGGAAGCTATTGCAGAATAAGGAGACGCAGCCAGGCTGTTCCTGAGGCGCAATGGCGTTACACCCTCCCCCCTGTGCTACTGCTATAGTGAACAACAGAATGGGTTTAGGCCAGATGGACAACCGAGAGAAGACACGAGGGGCCCGATTCTGATTAAGGAAAAGTAGCCTTTCTTAGGCACGCCTTTCTTTCTTACACACTTCTYAGTAGTTGGAATTCAGACTTACCTTATGAAGGTGCATATAACGGTGCTTCCATTGCGCGCGTTGAATAYATGTAATTCAGCGCGCCTGTCKTTGTGATTCTGGATGGCCAGATTGCTAGCAAGAATGACAAGAAACTGCCATGTGGAGATCGTACGTGGCTCGTTTCAGCTTGTTTAATCTTGTTATTGATTGCTAGCTAGCTAACCAACAACTTCAACGATATATTTTAGAGACAACAMGTGGTCATTGTGCAAATGTGTTTATGTTTTCAATAAACATTGGAGAAGAAAGACAGTTTACATGTTGTCAACAATCTAAGCCAACCTSRTCTGTTTTGCCCGATGGTTGTGAACGGGTCGTTTTTGTTGCTAAACAACCAACCCATCTATCCATCTTCGTCTCCATTTCAGCACCAACTGGTAGATTAAAAAAATACTCTGATTTTGTAGATTATTTTGGCACATTTTAGGGTTAGGAAAGTATGCATGAATCATAAAAAAAAAAAAAGGTTTGGAGAGCCCTTACGCACAAAAAAATACAGGGTTTTGATTCATCCTGAAAGTTGTCACATTCAAGTTCAAACCATGAAATGTTGGAATGTGGAAAAAAGTGTACAATAGGTGTTGAAAATAGTCARTAAAGAGAAACCCTTGAAAGAGTAAGTGTGAACAAACTTTTGACTGGTACTGTATATGTATGCATGTACAGTTGGAGTCAGAATTTTACACCTTAGTCAAATATATTTAAACTCAGTTTTTCACAATTCCTGACATTTAATCCAAGTAAAAATTCCCTGTTTTAGGTCAGTTAGGATCCCCACTTTATTTTAAGAATTTGAAACGTCAGAATAATAGTAGAGAGAATTATTTCTTTCAGCTATTATTTCTTTCATCACATTCCCAGTGGGTCAGAAGTTTATACTCTCAATTATTATTTGGTAGCATTGCCTTTAAATTGTTTAACTTGGGTCAAACGTTTTTGGTAGCCTTCCACAAGCTTCCCACAATAAGTTGGGTGAATTTTGGCCCATTCCTCCTGACAGAGGTGCTGTAACTGAGTCAGGTTTGTAGGCCTCCTTGCTCGCACACGCTTTTTCAGTTCTGCCCACAAATCTTCTATAGGATTGAGGTCAGGGCTTTGTGATGCCACTCCAATAACTTGGACTTTGTTGTTCCTTAAGCCATTTTCCACAACTTTGGAAGTATGCTTGGGGTCATTGTTCATTTGGAAGGCTCATTTGCGACCAAGGTTAACTTCCTGACTGATGTCTTGAGATGTTGCTTCAATATATCCACATAATTTTCCTTCCTCAGATGCCATCTTTTGTGAAGTGCACCAGTCCCTCCTGCAGCAAAGCACCCCCACAACATGATGCCGCCGCCCTCCGTGCTTCACGGTTGGGATGGTGTTCTTCCTTGCAAGACTCCCCCTTTTTCCTACAAACATAACGATGGTCATTATGGCCAAACAGTTCTATTTTTTCTTTCATCAGACCAGAGGACATTTCTCCAAAAAGTACGATCTTTGTCCCCATATGCAGTTGCAAACCGTAGTCTGGATTTTTTATGGCGGTTTTGGAGCAGTGGCTTCTTCCTTGCTGAGCAGCCTTTCAGGTTATGTCGATATAGGACTTGTTTACTGTGGATATATATACTTCTGTACCCGTTTCCTCCAGCATCTTCACAAGGTCTTTTGCTGTTGTTCTGGGATTGATTTTGCACTTTTCGCACCAAAGTACGTTCATCTCTAGGAGACAGAACGCATCCCCTTCCTGAGCGTTATGACGGATATGTGGTCCCATGGGTTTATACTTGCGTACTATTGTTTATACAGATGAACGTGGTACTTTCAGGCGTTTGAAATTGCTCCAAGGATGAACCAGACTTGTGGAGGTCTACAATTTTTTTTCTGAGATCTTGGCTAATTTCTTTTTGATTTTCCCATGATGTCAAGCAAAGAGGCACTGAGTTTGAAGGTAGGCCTTGAAATACATCCACAGGTACACCTCCAATTGACTCAAATGATGTCAATTAGCCTATCAGAAGCTTCTAAAGCCATGACATAATTTTCTGGAATTTTCCAAGCTGTTTAAAAGCACAGTCAGCTTTGTGTATGTAAACCTCTGAGCCACTGGAATTGTGATACAATGAATTATAAGTGAAATAATCTGTCTGTAAACAATTGTTGGAAAAATGACTTGTGTCATGCACAAAGTAGATGTCTTAACCATCTTGCCAAAACTATAATTTAACAAGAAATTTGTGCAGTGGTTGAAAAAATGAGTTTTAATGACTCCAACCTAAGTGTATGTAAACTTCCGACTTCAACTGTAAATTCGTTAGGTTCAGCCCTACAGAAGCCTAGGTTCAGCCCTACAGAAGCCTATAGCTTGGGTGTCCAACTTTCATCCATGCAAATTTTGAGGGCACACAATTAACATTCAGAACGATGGCACAGCTATTTATCAAATCAAATCACACAAAAAAGGTCACATGTGCCAAATACAACAGGTGTAGACCTTACCGTAAAATGCTTACTTACAAGCCCTTAACCAACAATGCCGTTTTAAGAAAATAKAGTTTAAAAAATATGTACTAAATAAACTATAGTAAAAAATGTAAAAGTTACACAGTAAAATAATAATAACGAGGCTATATACAGGGGGGTACCGGTACCGAGTCAATGTGTGGGGGTACAGGTTAGTCGAGGTAATTTGTACATGTAGGTAGCGGTAAAGTGACTATGCATAGATAATAAACAGCGAGTAGCAGCAGTGTCAAAACAAAAGGGGTGAGGGKGCATTTGATGAATTGTTCAGTAGTCTTAAGGCTTGGGGGTAGAAGCAGCTAAGGAGCCTTTTGGACCTATGGGTGACTGGAGTCTTTGACAATGTTTTGGGCCTTCCTCTGACACCGCCTAGTATAAAGGTCCTGGATGGCAGGAAGCTTGGCCCCAGTGATGTACTGGGCCGTACGCACTACCCTCTGTTGCGCCTTACGGTCGGATGCCGAGCAGTTGTCATACCAGGCGGTGATGCAACCAGTCAGGATGCTCTCAATGGTTCAGCTGTAAAACTTTTTGAGGATCTGAGGACCCATGCCTATTCTTTTCAATCTCCTGACTGGGAAAGGTGTTTTCATGCCCTCTTCAAGACTGTCTTGGTGTGTTTGGAACCTATTTCACTGTGGAAAAGGGGCAGCAAGACATGTCATGTTGACATGATTTTCCGTTAGCTTCCATATCACTGGTTTCACATTCGTCTCCAGGGATCATAAGTAAAAATCACTTAAAACAATTGCTGTGTGTATTTACAATCCCCTTCTCCAAACGGATTATGCATTTACCTAGCTCTTATCCATTTAGAAATTACAGTGCATGGAGAATGCTGTTATTTCTATATGAAAAAATAAAGTACACGTTTTTTCCACTTGGAACCGGCAGGTTCACTCGACCCATGCTTAAAATCAAGGTCAGAGTACGCATAGAGAGAAAAGTTCAATTTACGCACGCTTAACTCGGGTCGTAATCAGGGCCTGGAGTCTAGGTGGAAGGAGTAACACAAAGACAGTAAAAAAATAACAAATACAGTATAATATACAAAAAAGTTTAGATACTTCATAGGTCATCTGGGGATCGAACCTACAACCCTGGTGTTRSAAGCAGCATACTCTAACCAACTGAGCCACTGGAGCCTGCACTTACAGTCTCTGTCCCTGTATTTAACCATGGAGGGAGATATTGGATATCAGAGAGACATATCATTCCTGCAGAGGCTACTGGACGGTACGACGGAACACTGACCTCTCTGATCTGACAGGGTGTACTTTCTAAAATTAGACAATATGGGGGGGGTGTATAAAGGGGGGGGTGTATAAAGAGGAACGGAGGAAGAGAGACAGAAATGAAAAGTGAGAGAGATTAATGTAAGGAGAGAAGAGGAAAGGATCGAGGTGTAAGAGAGGAATAGAAAGAGATAGCGATTAGGCTACAGATATGTATAAAAACAGAGGAGKTAGAGAGAGGGAGAAAKGTGTAAAATGAGGTGAGAGAGATAAATGAAAGGAAAGGAGCGCGATGAAGAAGGAGAGGGACATATGTTACGCATGGGTGGAAAGCGACACTTCCTGCTTATTTGGGCGGTTGCCATGGTGACACTGACACCAGGGGCCGACAGGAGGACACAGGAGAGAAACACACACACACAGAAATTATCACATTTACTAGACATTTTGTCAGAGAGCGATAGAGGTCAGCCATAATCGGATCCCATCAAAATTGCTCTTGTTGAAAGGCCAGTCTGTGTGTGTGTGTGTGTGTGTTGTGTGTGTGTGTGTGTGTGTGTGTGTGTGTGTGGTGTGTGTGTGTGTGTGTTGTGTGTGTGTGGTGTGTGTGTGTGTGTGTGTGTGTGTGTGTGTGTGTGTGTGTGTGTGTGTGTTTGTGTGTGTGTGACCATCAGCCTCCTGTCAGGAAAGCAGCCAAGAAGAAAGTAATGATGCCCTTTCTCAAAACAGGGATGTAAACAGAAGTTAATTGGGCACAGACGTCAATTCAAAGTCTATTCCACGTTGGTTCAATGTAATTTTATTGAAATGACGTGGAAACAACGTTGATTCAACCAGTGTGATGTGCTTGTGGAGAGGATAAAACAAAGCCTTATTCTATTTCAATAAAAACCTACTGCTAAGAAAGTTCATTCTRACTTCTAGCTTCTGTCTTATCGTTGTATTATACAGTTTTGTAATGGCTTATCTGTGGCTGCATATGTTTATAAGGCAAATATAAAACGTCATAAGAAGGCTCGTAAAATAAAGCGAAAGGCTACCAATGACATTAATGTTGATGGTTTAGGTGGAGATATGAGAGATGTTGCAGAGGACATAGAGGAATTGATCCGCTCCCTTCTTGACTGTTTTTCATGCATTCCTTAAGGCTTACTGAAGTCACAGGATGATGCGAGATAAAACATTAATAAAAAAATGTATTTACGTGAGTTTACCCACTTTGAATCTTTCTAAGAATATTAAACTGTCCCAGGGCCACTTTTTTATGAGTTCTCAAGTCATAAACACACACAAACACACTTCCTTTAAAGGAACTGTGTGAAGCACCATTCAGTCTCCTTGATAAGCAAATGTTATCAGTCAGCTGTGATGCTAATTCAGTATTATCTGCCTGGTGTATAAATATACCATTCTGTCTACTGGGACAGACAGACGACACCAGGGATAAGAACAGCACTGGAACATATTGGAAACATCATTAAACAGCCAGCAGTGGTCTCTCATGCCTCAGGTGGTCCATATAAGGACTGATGTTTGGGGAAAACAGGAAAAAAATACATTGGAAATGTATCCAAGTAAAATGTCGAGAGGTTTCCCATATTTTTGCCCTGTATAAACTAAGGGGGAAATATGATAGACCAACACAAGGCATTTATCATCTGGATGACATCACAATGTTTACTGTACCTGTTAAATTATTACTTGTGGTTATAAAGATTCCATTGTGACAGCACTGGTGACTGGTGTAATTCATTCTAAAAGGAAACATAACCTTACAGTAAATGGTGTGGAATGGCGGTTGAACCCACGTGCAAAAATTTGTTATTCAAAACTAATGGCATATGGTATGGTAATTACAGCCCTGCCAGGTACCTGTTGAGKTAATCATTTATTATACATAGCCAAAATAATAATATGTGTTAAATCAGTGTACAAATGCATATTACTTTTATGCTTTTTGTGTTTTTCACCCTGATCCACTGGTTATAAACCAGTATAAGCTCATAGCAAATAGTTAAAGACCAGATATAGACAATTATATATTTCATTTTTTCTTCCTAATTCTACAAAACAAAAGCGCTCTGTTGCTCTGCTATTCCCAGATGCGCTCATAATTTCTCTGCTCATGGCAGTCAGAAGGGCGTTTAAACAGAGGGAGGAGCTGAGGGAGATGGGCGTGGCATCGCGAAGAAAACATAAATACCTCCTATGCGCTTGCATGACGAAGGACTCTTACGTCACTGATGCTGCTGGTTCAGCCTACTTCAGTCGAGGAAAGGAAAAAAAGAACAGCGGCGAAGAGAAAAGGAACAATTCGGGTGCCGTCAAATAATTATTTATGTATTTAAACTGCAATTGTTCRGATGCAAAAGAAAGAATAACCCACAATCATTGTTAATAAATAAAGGAATGATTCAACATCATTAACTGCTTTGTTTCGAGTTCTTCGATCCACATTGACAGATGCCGATGAGAGAGAGAGAAAAAAAGAAGGAAAAACATATTTGTTTTATTATTTTATGGGTCCGACAGCAAGCAGTGTACATTTGATTTAAAGCCAGATATAAAGTAATTTGGATGACAAAAACCTTCCCAATGTCACCGACGACGAGAAAAATAGGGCCCAGAATAAGTCATTGTCGATAGCGGTCAGGTTAAACATGAATTATCCGTGTAAGCTCCGAGTCTGTGACACGGCTATGGATATAGCTGAAGGGTCATGGCAATGACAGATAGGCTCACCAGTATAGGACTGATGCGAAGGAATCAATTATAATATCGAGGTCGTTCAAAATCCATACATAGGCCTACATAAGCACTGAGGAAGAGAGAAAGGCACAATTCAAAAATACCCCCCATCGTCTTCATTCGACACAACACCCCAGCGTTTGGTGAAAAACATTATGTAAACATCATTTTCATATTCTGAGAGATCATAAACCGGACGTCGAAGTTTCCGTAAAAGCATAAATTTATGGAAGCCATCAAAACGTCCATGACCTATAAACGGATGTCTAGGATGCGTAACAGTCGATAATTAATTTCATGCAGAACTAATGTATTGTCCTCTGTGACAGCCACTACTACAATGGATTAATTCCGTCATAATGTAGATTGTTTTGTTTCAGAATGATTCTGTTTATAACACAACCTAATTCGCATTTTCTTCATCTGCTGTTATGAGATAGGCTATGCATCATCAGAGATAGCTATACAGGCGTCAGTGGCAGAGGTAGCCTGATACCCTGCAAGCTTACACAGTTTGCCTTTCAGAAAGCACAAACAACAACAGCAAAGTAGAYTTAATAGCTTACCTGTATTAGCAATATATTTCAAATTGTAAACGTGATGATCTCACACAAAGTAGAAACGACAATAATTCTTAAAGCATAGCTTTAGGTTGCCTTTTAAGTGAGGTAGTTAAAACACCATAATACAAAATAAAAAAAGGCTTTCTTCTTAGAAGAAGGGGCTTCGTGTAAAACTTGAATTTACACTTGATGTTCAGAGTATAACATCTGCAGTTTTTTCCCTCTTGTTCGATTTTTTCCCCTGCAGATTTTCCCTCTGTTATTGCTTCCTCCAGCTGATCCTCGGATCAGAATGTAGAACGTACAAAACAGCTGATTGTGATATCACAATACTTCCAGTGACGCCCATTTCCACGCCCTCAAGAACCGACGACCAATCGGAATATTACACAAGAGCCAAGCCGGGCCTCTTGGTAACACAGTGGGGGTTGGGTATGGTTTGGGTAGTYCGACTCAAAGCTGTCAACCTGCTCTGGTGGAGTAGAATAAAGTTGCCCTTAGAAGCTGATCTAAGGTCAGTGTTTTGTTTCCCCTCCAACTGTTTACGACTGGTGGCGCCCGTGGCGGGGAGGTGAAACTGGTCCTAGAGCTGTGAATGGCCTATAGAGTGACTGTGTGTGTGGGTGAGGGTGGGTGAGACCAATAAAGTGATGAAAGCTGTTTGACAGCATAACAGGAAATTCACTGTCATCATTACTAATTCCTGWTGGACTAAGAGATAGCAGGAGAAATACAATATCTTTCTGGTTATATATTTTTTTTAAAGATACCAACATTTTTGCATTTAAAACATTGAATTGCAACTAAATTCTTGATCAATCTCTCATGTGTGAAAAATTCTTTACAGTCGGCCTAAATGTCGCCCAGCAAGCTTCAGTCCAGCGAWGCAACATTTAAAACAAAATATAACCTTAACCCTAAAATAAAGTTTTCAATCTGCCWTCCTCTCTAGGCCTATATTAATTGAATAACACATGAATAAGGAACAWATGTTCACTGAATAAATGTTATAGATGTGTAATGACACAACAGTAATAACTTGATTGTCCAGTGGTAATATTCCATCACATTATTAAGGGTACTGTCCCTTTAAATTTCATAGTCCCCCACTCTCCCCTCCCCCTCCCTATATTTGATTAATTCTCCCTTCAGTGGGAGTGGCTTTGAACGCCACTCGACCCAAAATGGCCAATCAAATGGGTTCAGTCTGAATGCAGCATTTGAGCAGCCAATGGGCAGTGAATGTTTTGAAAGCCTCAGCTAGTGACTCCAGACTCAGTGATCTGTGCCAGGGACAAGTAATCTCTGTCAGCGCCCACTGCACTCCCCTCCTCTACCCTTGCTCCCACTCCTCACAAGTTATGCAAGCTGGTGACCATGGCCCTTGACTGAGTGTTTGTTTTATGTGTGTGTGTTTGCCTATGTACAGTATATGTTGTACCAGGCTTTAATTATGTGAACACTTGTATGAGTGTGTTGAGTTTATACATTTGTGGGTAGCCTACATGTACAGTGCCTTCGGAAATTATTCAGACCCCTTGACTTTTTCCTMATTTTGTTACTTTACAGCCTTATTCTAAAACGTATTAAATKTATTTTTTWCCCTCAGCAATCTACACAAAATACTCCATAATGAMAATGCAAATCGKTTTTTTGAAATTTYTGCAAATGTATTAAAAMTTAAAAAMAGATATATAGTATTCAGACCCTTTGCTTTGAGACTCGAAATTGAGCTCAGGTGCATTCTGTTTCCATTGATCATCCTTGAGATGTTTCTACAACTTGATTGGAGTCSMCCTGAGGTAAATTCAATTGATTGGACATGATTTGGAAAGGCACTCACCTGTCTATATAAGGTCCCACAGTCGACAGTGCATGTCAGAGCAAAAACCAAGCCATGAAGTCGAAGGAATTGTCCGTARAGCTCAGAGACAGGATTGGGTTGAGGCASAGATCTGGGGAAGGGTACCAAAACAATTCTGCAGCATTGAAGGTCTCCAAGAACACAAAGGCCTCCATCATTCTTAAATGAAAKAAGTTTGGAACCACCAAGACTCTTCCTAGAGCTGGCAGCCCGGCCAAACTGAGCAATCGGGGGAGAAGGGCCTTGGTCAGGGAGGTGACCAAAAACCCGATGGTCACTCTGACAGAGCTCTAGAGTGCCTCTGTGGAGATGGGAGAACCTTCCAGAAGGACAACCATCTTTGCAGCTCTCCACCAATCAGGCCTTTATGGTAGAGTGGCCACTCCTCAGTAAAAGGCACATGACAGCTTGAAGTTTGCCAAAAGGCACCTAAAGAATCTCAGAACATGAGAAACAAGATTCTCTGGTCTGTTGAAACGAATAACTATTTGGCCTGAATGCCAATYGTCACGTCTGGAGGAAACCTGGCACCATCCCTACGGTGAAGCATGGTGGAGGCAGCATTATGCTGAAGGAGTGTTTTTCAGCGGCAGGGACTGGGAGACTAGTCAGGATCGAGGCAAAGATGAACGKAGCAAAGTACACAGAKATCCTTGATGAAAACCTTCTATAGAGAGCTCAGGACCTCAGACTGGAGCGAAGGTTCACCTTCCAACAGGACAATGACCCGAAGCACACAGCCAAGACAATGCAGGAGTGGCTTCGGGACAAGTCTTTGAATGTCCTTGAGTGGCCCAGCCAGAGCCCGGACTTGAAMCCAATCAAACATCTCTGGAGAGACCTGAAAATAGCTGTRCAGCGAYGCTTCCCATCCAACCTGACAGAGCTTGAGAGGATYTGCAGAGAAGAATGGGAGAAACTCCCCAAATACAGGTGCCAAGCTTGTAAAGTCATACCATATAAGACTCGGGGCTGTAACCACTGCCAAAKGTGCTTTTTATCAAAGCACTGAGTAAAGGGTCTGCATACTTATGTAAATGTGATTTTTCAGTTATTTTCTTTTTTTCTCTCCAAAAAATAATGTAAAAACCTGTTTTTGCTTTGTCATTATGGGGTATTGTGTGTAGATTGATGAGCGGGAAAAAAACATTTTTAATCAATTTTAGAATAAGGCTGTAATGTAACAAAATGTGGAATAAGTCAAGGGGTCTGAATACTTTCCGAATGCACTGTAAATCAAATCAATCAGATGTTATTTGTCCCATGCTTGGTAAACAACAGGTGTAGACTAACTTTTGAAATACTTACTGATGGGTCTTTCCCAACAATGAAGAGAGAAACATAGAAAAATAATAGAAAGAGAATAACAAAAATTAACTAATACACAATGATACCAGTACCGAGGCAAGGGTACAGTACTGAATCAGGATACCTTACCGAGTCAGGATACCAGTACCGAGTCAGGTACCAGTACTGATTCAGGATACCAGTACCGATCAGGTACCAGTACTGATCAGGGTAGCGAGTCACTAGTACCAGTACCGAGTCAGCAGTACCAGTACCGATCAGGGTACCAGTACTGAATCAGGATACCAGTACCGAGTCAGGTACCAGTACTGATTCAGATACCAGTACCGATCAGTCGGGTACCAGTACTGATCAGGTATGTACGAGTCACGGAGTACCAGTACCGAGTCATACCAGTACCGAGTCAGGTACCAGTACTGAATCAGGGATACCAGTACCGAGTCAGACACCAGTACCGAGTCAGGGTACCAGTACAAGCATACCATACGATCAGGGTCCAGTACCAGTCAGGTACCATACTGAGTCAGTGTAGCGAGTCACAGTACCAGTACCGAGTCACCAGTACCAGTACCGAGTCCAGTACCAGTACTGAATCAGGATACCAGTACCGAGTCAGGATACCGTACCGAGTCAGGGTACCAGTACAAGTCAGGTACCAGTATGGATCAGGGTACCATACCGATCAGGTACCAGTACTGAGTCAGGTACCAGTACTGAGTCAGTGTGCTAGTCACAGTACCGAGTACCGAGTCAGGGTACCCAGTACTGAGTCAGTGCACCAGTACTAGTCAGATGCACCAGTACTGGTCAGTTCACCATACTGAGTCAGAGCTACCAGTATGAGTTCAGTACCGTACTGAGTCAGTGTATTCAGCGTACATGGAGTACCAGTACTGATGTCCAGTGTACTGAGTCAGTGGGACGTACCAGGTACCAAGTCAGTGCACCAGTACTGAGTCAGGTGCACAGATACTGGGTCATAACCAGTACTGAGTCAGGGGTACCATATGAGTCAGTACCGGTACTGAGTCAGCTGTGTACGAGTCAGGGAACAGTTACTGATCAGTGAACAGGGTACCAGTACCGAGGTCAGTGTACCGATCAGAAGGACCAGTAGCTGAGTCAGTGTACTGAGAGTCAGGTAACCAGTACCAAGTCAGTACTTGGTACCATTACTTGAGTCGAACCTTGAATGGGTACCGAGGAAAGCTGAGTAATTCACCGAGTTAGCGGTACCAGTATCTCATCAGGTACCCAGGACTGATCAGTTTAGCGATTGTCACAGTACCCAGTACCCGATTTTTCCAAAAAACCAGACCTTCTGTAGTATCTCTGAGTCAGCTGTACCCGATACTGAATCAGCAGCGATGGTCCGGTAACCCCAGTACTTGATTCATCTGTCTATGACGTTCTACTGTCTACATGCTATCACGGATACCCGCTATATGTGATAGTTCTGACTAATCCTACTCTTTACGACAAGTTCCGTAACCCAACTTGCACTATCCGCACACACCCTCCCATACACACATGCTATCGAGGTTCTGTATAATGCTCCGCGTCGCTGTCAGGCTCCTCACCCGTGTGTAATGATAGTCCGTCCTGTGCTTGGTATCTGTGACACACACCATGCTCAGAATATTATATGCATCTAACTAACACGCGCGTAAGACACTCTATCTCCTAAATTACTCCTGAGAGTACTTGAGTCAGTGAACCAGGTACTGAGTCAGGAAACCATTACTGATCAGTTTACCGAAGTCAGTAACTCAGTACTGAAGTCAGTGTTACTGAGTCAGACCCGGTACCAGTACCAAGTCAGCGTTAATACCATACTGAGTCCGTAGGACCATATATCAACGGTACCGCCTTGTACTGAGGCCAGTGTACGAGTTCATGGGTACCATACTGGAGTCAGGGAAACCAGTTACTGAGTCAGGTACCATACGATCAGTGTACCAGTCAGGGGTACCAGTTACTGAGTCAGTGTACTGAGTCAGGGTACCAGTACCAAGTCAGGGTACCAGTACTGAGTCGGGGTACCAGGACTGAGTAATTGCACCGAGTTAGGGTAACAGTACCGAGTCAGGGTACCAGTACTGAGTCAGGATACCAGTACCGAGTCGAGGTACCAGTACTGAGTCGGGTTACCAGTACTGAGTCGTGGTACTAGTACTGAGTCGATGTGCAGGGGWACGAGGCAATTGAGTTAGATATATACATATAGGTAGGGGTAGAGTGACTAGGCAACAGGATAGATAATAAGCTTTGGTTAACTATTTAGCAGTCCTATGGCTTGAGGGTAGAAGCTGTTCAGGGTCCTGTTGGTTCCAGACTTAGTGCATCAGTACTGCTTGCCGTRTTGTAGCTGAGGGGGAAGAGGCGTTCACGACTGTGTTGKTGTGTTTGGACCATGATAGGTCCTTAGTGATGTGGACACCAAGGAACTTGAAGCTCTCGACCCACTCCACTACACCTCTGTCGATGTGAATGGGGGTGTGCTCGGCTCTCCGTTTCATGTAGTCCATGATCAGCTTCTTTGTCTTCAGACATTGAGGGCGACGTAGTTGTCCTGGCACCACACGACCAGGTCACTGACCTCCTCCCTATAGCATGGCTCATCGTCGTCGGTGATCAGGCCTACTACCCTTGTGTCGTCAGCAACTTAATGATGSTGTTAGAGTCGTGCGCGGCCAYGCAGTCGTGGGTGAACAGGGAGTACAGGAGGGGACTAAACACGCACCCCTGAGTAGCCCCCGTGTTTMGGGTCAGCGTGGCGAATGTGTTGTTGCCTATCCTCACCACCTGGGAGCAGCCCGTCAGGAAGTCCAGGATCCAGTTGCAGAGGGAGGAGTTCAGTCCCAGGGTCCTTAGGTTAGTGATGAGCTTTGAGGGCACTATGGTGTTGAACGCTGAGCTGTAGTCAAGGAACAACATTCTTGCAGGTGTTCCTTTTATCCAGGTGGGAGAGGGCAGTGTGGAGTGCAATGGAGATTGGGTCATCTGTGGATCTGTTGGGGCGGTATGTGAATTGGAGTGGGTCCAGTGTGTCTGGGATGTGAGATGACCAGCCTTTCAAAGCATTTCATGGCAACAGATGTGAGTGCTACATGGCGATAGTAATTTAGACAGGTTACATTGGCGTTCCTGGGCACAGGGCCTATGGTGGTCTGCTTGAAACATGTACAGTGGGGCAAAAAAGTATTTAGTCAGCCACCAATTGTGCAAGTTCTCCCACTTAAAAAGATGAGAGAGGCCTGTAATTTTCATCATAGGTACACTTCAACTATGACAGACAAAATGAGAAAAGAAMATCCAGAAAATCACATTGTAGGATTTTTAATGAATTTATTTGCAAATTATGGTGGAAAATAAGTATCATGAACACTTACCACGCTGCGCTTTGGTC
>NC_036857.1:4113503-4116632 GCF_002910315.2 Salvelinus sp. IW2-2015 | reverse complement strand
TTGCAAAGAAAAAGCCATATCTCAGACTGGCCAATAAAAAGAAAAGATTAAGATGGGCAAAAGAACACAGACACTGGACAGAGGAAATSTGCCTTGAAGGCCAGCATCCCGGAGTCGCCTCTTCACCGTTGACGTTGAGACTGGTGTTTTGCATACAGTATGTGACTTCAACAGGTGTTCAATGATGTGTGCACTTGTCGGAGTCTTGAACGTCCAGTACAGTTGTGCTAATGTACAGACCTACAGCTATGTTTTGTGAAGAACTTAACTGTCTGTTTGTTTAAGCTATGTCTTGTGCTAGTTTTCCTGAATCTACACTTCAATGTGTGTATGCCCTGCGTGCTGTGTTCTGCTGCTTGTTGCAACATGGAGCGAAAGTTTGTTGTTATGTCAGGGAGGATGCCGTTCACAGATGACACCTAACACATAACATTACCCTCCATATTGGAAGCAGGCCAAGGTTCCCGAGGGTCTGGAATCCTGTTCACACACACACACACACACACTCAAACACACACACACACACACACACAAATACATACACACACATACACAGCCCTCACACAAACATCCACACAACCCCAATGGGTTTGGGCTTGTCAGTGTTGAGATACACTGTCTTATTGGCTTGCTGTGAGCACCAGAGGTCATATTTACCTGACCAAGAAATTAGTACATTGAAGTTTGGACCATCAGGAACCTTTCAGTAAGGTTTTTTGGTTGCTATAGCAAAGGCTTAACAGCAGGTCTACATGTTAGTATTACTCAGTGCCCACAGGATTAGCCAGTATCTCTTACAGAATCTGAGACAAAGGTTTATTGTTAAGCATGGGTGTAATGGTCAGTAGTCAATCTGGTTTATGAGCAGATATTCACATTCTTCTAGATCAGACAGGACAGGACAGGTCAGACAGGACTCAATGTCCTCCACAGACTCTGATCTGAATCACTATGATACAAATGTGAGTTAGTGTAGAGAGACATAGGGAGAGAGACCAGCCCCATGAATGTGAACTTTAGCGGTCTAAACTGAAGGATGACAGGAGAGACCAGCCCCATGGCAATGTGAACTTTAGCGGTCTAAACTGAAAGATGACAGGAGAGACCAGCCCATGGCAATGTGAACTTTAGCGGTCTAAACTGAAGATGACAGGAGAGACCAGCCCCTGGCAATGTGAACTTTAGGGTCTAAAACTGAAGATGACAGGAGAGACCAGCCCCATGGCAATGTGATTTTAGCGGTCTAAACTGAAGGATGACAGGAGAGACCAGCCCCATGGAAAAACAAAACAAAACCCCCAATGTGAACTTTAGCGGTCTAAACTGAAGGATGACAGGAGAGACCAGCCCCATGCAATGTGAACTTTAGCGGTCTAAACTGAAGGATGACAGGAGAGACAGCCCCATGGCAATGTGAACTTTAGCGGTCTAAACTGAAGAGATGACAGGAGAGACCAGCCCCATGGCAATGTGAGTTTTAGCGGTCTTAAACTGAAGGATGACAGGAGAGACCAGCCCCATGGCAATGTGAGTTTAGCGGTCTAAATGAGGATGACAGGAGAGACCAGCCCCATGGCAATGTGAACTTTAGCGTCTAAACTGAAGGATGACAGGAGAGACCAGCCCCTTGGCAATGATTTAGCGGTCTAAACTGAAGGATGACAGGAGAGACCAGCCCCATGGCAATGTGAACTTTAGCGGTCTAAACTGAAGGATGACAGGAGAGACCAGCCCCATGGCAATGTGATTTAGCGGTCTAAACTGAAGGATGACAGGAGAGACCAGCCCCATGGCAATGTGACTTTAGCGGTCTAAACTGGAAGATGACAGGAGAGACCAGCCCCATGCGCAATGTGAACTTTAGCGGTCTAAACTGAAGGATGACAGGAGAGACCAGCCCATGGCAATGTGAACTTTAGCGGTCTAAACTGAAGGATGACAGGAGAGACCAGCCCCATGGCAATGTGAGTTTTAGCGGTCTAAACTGAAAAGTGACAGGAGAGACCAGCCCATTGCAATGTGAACTTTAGACGGTCTAAACTGAAGGATGACAGGAGAGACCAGCCCCTTGGCAATGTGAGTTTTAGCGGTCTAAACTGAAGGAGGACAGGAGAGACCAGCCCTGGCAATGTGAACTTTAGCGGTCTAAACTGAAGGATGACAGGAGGACCAGCCCCATGGCAATGTGAACTTTAGCGGTCTAAACTGAAGGATGACAGGAGAGACCAGCCCCATGGCAATGGAACTTTAGCGGTCTAAATGAAGGATGACAGAGACCAGCCCCATGGCAATGTGAACTTTAGCGGTCAAACGAAGATGACAGGAGAGACCAGCCCCATGGCAATGTGATTTAGCGGTCTAAACTGAAAGATGACAGGAGAGACCAGCCCCATGGCAATGTGAACTTTAGCGGTCTAAACTGCAGATGACAGGAGAAGACCAGCCCCTGGCCATGTGAACTTTAGCGGTCTAAACTGACAGATGACAGGAAGACCAGCCCCATGGCAATGTGAACTTTAGCGGTCTAAACTGAAGATGACAGGAAGAGCCAGCCCCATGGCAATGTGGACTTTAGCGGTCTAAACTGAAAGATGACAGGAGAGACCAGCCCATGGCAATGTGAACTTTAGCGGTCTAAACTGAAGGATGACAGGAGAGACCAGCCCATGGCAATGTGAACTTTAGCGGTCTAAACTGAAAGATGACAGGAGAGACCAGCCCCATGCAATGTGACTTTAGCGGTCTAAACTGAAAGATGACAGGAGAGACCAGCCCCATGGCAATGTGAACTTTAGCGGTCTAAAAAGAAGGATGACAGGAGAGACCAGCCCCATGGCAATGTGAACTTTTAGCGGTCTAAACTGAAGATGACAGGAGAGACCAGCCCCATGGCAATGTGAACTTAGCGGTCTAAACTGAAAGATGACAGGAGAGACCAGCCCCATGGCAATGTGAACTTTAGCGGTCTAAACTGAAGGATGACAGGAGAGACCAGCCCCATGGCAATGTGAACTTTAGCGGTCTAAACTGAAGATGACAGGAGAGACCAGCCCCATGCCAATGTGAACTTTTAGCGGTCTAAACTGAAGGCAAGATGATAAGGCTACAGGCCTGTACAGTTACCAAGTG